>NC_031768.1:17344712-17644712 GCF_001522545.3 Parus major
GAAACTGTGACATTTTGTTTAAGTGCATGGGCTCATCATGCCAAGTAGACCCGGGCTAGAAGAGGATTTTCCAAGCAGTTTAACACACTTCCATTCCAAATAATGCACCTCCAGGGGTTAAAGGTATCTCCCATTGTTTCCATCTCCATAGGTACTATCTCTTTACAGGATTGCATGTATTGGAGCCTGGAGTATGAAAACCTAAGAGTAAATGTGGAAGTCCTATGTTTGCAGTGTGTGTTAGCTCTCTTTAGCATGGACATCCTCATAATCCTGCTTCTGGACCTGAGCCCTAAAATCTCAGTGAAGTTGGGAGTAGGTATGCTGAGTATGAAAATACTTGGCCAAAGGAACATTGGAATTCCTCATCTGTATTTGTATCTGTATCTATCTGTATCTGAACCTGTACCTTCTCTGTTTCCAGAGGACCTCACACTGAAGAGATGCCCTTAATTAGTGACAAGAGCTAAACAACAGGATCTAAACCCTTGAGCCCAGAACAGAATAATCACCAGGAAAAGAAATTAATTTTGGTGGGGATGCACAATAAGTACTCCTCAGTGCCCAGATCAGAGGCTGCTAGGCTCAGAGCCATTCCTTAGGAAGCATCTGTTGCTCACTGACTGCCCAGTCTTCAAGCACCTCTCCTGAGCCTTTCCTCTCTCCCAATCAACTAATTAATTTCCACAATGGAAAGCAAATTGAATCAACCTGGGATCCCTCTTGCCTCCTCATCTGATCACTGTGCATGTAACTAACACTCTCTGCTGCCTCTTTTTCTCCATTCCCCATAGCCAGGTCCCTGCCCCAGTATCTCCAGCCCATTTGCCAATTCCCTACTCTGCATACACTCTGCTCAGGAGATGAAGAGTCCATCAGAAAAGCTCTTGGCTTTCCAGGGAGCAATGTGGAGTGATGAGGGATGCCTCTAAATGGCATTTACCTGCTGTCTCCTTCCAGACCCTACAGCTGAGACTGCACATTTGCCTTTCTCATTTGGCTTCTCTCTATAATAGCCTGCAGCAGATGTTTGATATTTCACTCAGCACTAACTAGAGATGCATATTGTTTTAATTTCCATTAGTGAATCCCTGACACTTTCAAAGTCTTTTTCTCATGTATTTTATAACTCAGCTGATATTGAACACAATTAAATGATCCATCTCACAGTGTGTCTTCAAAATGGGTAGTGAAACATGGATTTTCTCTTTCTCAGAAAAAAAGTAATTAAATTGACCATGCAGCCTACACAAGGGTTGCCTTGACTGCACAGTTTTTTAATACTGAACCTGCAGAAGATAATGGTGGCAGATCTTTAGTCAGAGCCACTCCAGGATATTTTTCCAGGATCATCCAGAAGTAATCCCATCAATACTGAGGAAGGACTTAATTTTTAGCAGCTGAGAGTTTAAATCTACTGCAATTCAGCAGAATGCAAACAAATAACAGCAGGGGAGTTGCTGCAGCCATGATGGGCTACAGATTTAAAAGGAAGTGGGTTTGAGGAAATTAATTCTCTCTTATTAGGGCAGGCAATGTTCCTAAGAAGAGATTGGTTTTGGAATGAAAGACCCCTTATAAGCATAATGCTGAGAAGAAGCATCACCATCCAACAAAGCATCACATGTACAATGAAGGTGCCTGTTGAGCCATTCTCCCTTTTCCTGAGGTGATTCTCTGATCTTACCTCTGTCATGCTTTAAGTCTAACCTAGAAAGGCTCTGGTCCCTGTCTGTCATGGGGTAGCTTTACCTTTAAGGCAGCTGAGGAAAGAGGGGAAGTTGAAGGTGGTGATGGCTGATGGGAGTTCTTCCTCCTGACCAATTATCAGTCATTTCCAAGAATTGACAGCAGTTCTGACCATTAGAAAGTGAATTCAACTTGTAAACACCCCCTTAAGAAGTACAGACAGTGTTCTCTCGCTCTCTTTCGCTTCCGGCTCTTGCAAGGTAACAAAGCTGCGGTGGCCTCTCCCCCCTCCCTCCAGGCCGGCAAGGCCGCAGGGTGGAGGGGGAGAGGGAAGAAGCAGCGTTGGTCAGCGAGCTTGGTTTGTAGTTGTTGCTGCTAGACTGAAACCTGATACTATGAACTCTTTATGAACTCTTGTAGCTTTTTAAGCCTCTAATTCTTTTACTACCTTGAGTAAACATACAGATTACTCCTTCTCTCAGAACGACAGAGAGAGAGAGAGACAGTTAACATAGAGAAAACATCATAAAACCACCAATGCAACAGTGAGGAAAAGAGTTAAGTTTTAAATAAGAGAGAGAGAATAAGAAGATGCTTAATAGCTGAAATATCTTTTTGTTAAAGCTATGGAGATGGACAATAATCATATAAAAGACTCCTTTAATTCATGATAAGAGTATTGGGAGGAATAGAGTATTCAAAGTGTAAGTTTTGAGCAAAAGAGAAAGAGTTTAGCTACTGTGAGTTGCTAGAATTAAGTAGAGTGAAGATTTTGAAGCCTTGGGGGGCAAAGAGAAACTGTTTTCCAGGAGAGCTCACAGAAACAGATGAAGAGGACTTCTGCCTTTGAATAACTCATCCTTAAAAATGAAATCCCAAGACTTTAGTGACCCATGCACACCTCGGAGAGATGTGAGATGGGAGGAGAAGATCTAATGACAGATTTCTGGGCAGCTGGCATTAGAGAAATAGAAAACTATGACAAAAATAGTTTTCTCGTGAGGAACTCCATAGATTGGCAGAAAGAGACTTCTGTTTCTCTATAAAGACTGATGAAAAGACTCTAACAAAAATTAAGACTGTTTTTAGCCACCAAAGTTCTAAAGTTATTTGTCTCTATGTTATCATGTCATGTGTACAACGAAATGGTCAAAAAATGTAAAAGAAGGGGTCTTCTGGAAATTTACTCTAGTGTTCTTGTAGTTTGTTAATAAACTGTCTTTATTCCTTTTGAGTTTTAAGCCTGTTTTGCTCTTGTTTTAATCCATATCTCACAACAAGAAATAAGTAATTTCTTTAGTTACTGGTTTAAAACCACGACACTGTCTCAGAGGACAGGGCTCAGGTCCCTGCCTCACCAACTCAGCTCTCAGCTGATCTGTGCTCATGGAGGAGAAGGGAGGATGTCCTCAGGGCATGCAAGAACCAGATGGAAACATGCACTGAGGTACAGGTGCCTGTGTCTTTCCCCAGTCTTGTCTTCTTGAACCCTTTGATGGCAACAAGCCAATATTCCCACATCCTCCCCTACTGTAGCTTTGTTGAGATGCTGCTGGAAAGGGGTGGCCACAGAGTGAATACAGCCAGGGACAGTGGTGGTCCAGAGAAGTTTCTGAGATGAAACTGTGGCATGTCAGGGAGGGAACTGGAAGGCACCTTCAGTGAGGCTAAAGAGAACTTTAGATCCACCTTTTCTCTGACTCTTCCTCTGACTCTCATCTCAGTTGGAGCAAGGATGAGGAAAGGGGGAAAAGTTCTGTGGCTGGAGAGTGAATGGCAAAGCAAAGGAAAACAAAAAAGGGCTTCAAAAGTCTCGTTAAGACCAACTGCTGCATACCTGGCAGATTGATATGAATGTGATGATATGAATCACACATGTGAGCTAGGATAGCCTCTTACTTTCAACTGGAAAAATGTGATCTGTTCCAAAGGAAAGGAAAATGGAAAGAAAAATGGTTCTCTCTGCCTCTTCTTGTCTGCCCTCATATTGGAAATTGTGTTTTGTCCTCCTTCAAAGTGTTTAAGTTGCACGGCACATAGGTTCAAGTAAAAAATTGACTTTATCCTGATCAGGAATGCATAAAATTAGTTTCCCTCCATTTAACAGTAACCGCAATAAAGTAAATATGCCAAAACATTAACAGCCATCTCTCTGATACAGTAAGTGGGTTAAATCTCATTAGTGATATCCTTTTCTTATAAAAGAAGTTTCTTAGAATTGAAAAACAATTTCAATTATATGAGTTTCTGAATATTGTTCCTCCAACAGACTTTCAGCACAGTATCTGCCATGGCTCAATGTTCCTCCAGGTATTTGCAAGACTGTCCCTGCTTTTGCCAACCCTTCTAAACACTTTCCTTACACTCACATGCAATTTCAGAGTTCCTTCCAGAAAGTAGAACTTGGCTGAGTTGGGGAAGCAGAATATGAACTTCAGGGTAAGAATTTATTTAGGTTCTAAAAGTCATGAAGCATCATTAAAAGCATTATTTGTAGTCAGGAAAGAATACTCAGCTGTTCTTGCAGGGCTTTTCTATACCTAAATCATTAATATGGAGGCAAATCAGCAGCAGACATTCTGTTGGATTTTGCAATTTCTTTTAGAGGGGGCAAAGGGCAATTCACTTTCCCTTTTCCTTTTTTTCTGAGACTCACACAGTTATTAAAAATCTATGTGTGCAGTTGTCCTAATGATTTTGAAGAGGCACAGATCTGTCTGACAAAACAAAAGAGGTGAGAGATGCTGTTCATAATTCTTACATAAAATCCTACCTATCTCAAGGTGTTTTCTGCCTTTCAGTTTGCTTCTATCAGTGTCAGCTATGGGAACTCAGCAGTTAATGTGGCTTATTTTCACACCTTTATAAAAGTCACAATCAAAAGCAGTAGGACCTCTGTCCTGAGGGCAGGGAGGGGGACTGGCACATTGCAAAATAGTTGTTCTTTTTCTCTAAAAGGTGAAGTCACCAATTATTCTTGTCCCTTTGCACAAGACTTCCATAGCTCAAGAAGTTTTAACTACCATAATCTAAACCTCACTTTCCTGTGTCATTCTAGCTAACGCGCAGTAGATAAGTTCCCTTCTAAGGGATTTAATGTGAGTGGGCAGGACTGACTCCTTATACAGGCTAAAAATATTTGCTCTCCTAATGCCATGGTAGGTTCTGTCCATAAGAGGATTAATTAAACCATATCTGTGAATATACAGATATGGTGACCAACTGCAGAGCACATTTGCACACACCCACAGTGAAATGAATTAACGTCTCCAGAGAACTGTGTCACTTTATCTACCAGCAAACTTCTCCATGCAGGCCATGTTTGGCTGCCTCTGAAGTGGGGGCAAGGGACCTCAGCCCTGTTTTGGGTCCTTTCAAGCAGGACTGAGTCCCAGCACACAGGAGACATCAGGGAGTGCTCCAACCCTCTTCTCCTACTTCCAGAGGGACCCAGAGCATGCCCAGAGATGTCTGCCAGGGACTCCTCAAGCAGCCCTCAGGAGACTGCATCCCACTGGCAGGATAAACCCACACTTCACCAAGGAAAGAGTATCGCAGATGAGTTTGCAAACCAATTGCTTCAGAGCTGAGGATGCCAGCAGGTGTTCTCTGCAGGGTGTCTTGGTAACCTCAGGGTGTCATAAGGTGCTAGTAGCAACAAAATCTTTTTTTTTTTCCAGTGGACATGCAATAGCAGGCTGGTCAGAGCAGAGGGCAGCTCCCCTGCTGTATGTCAGCTTGTGATTGTTATTCACTTGAATGGGTTTGGAGTAACATTCCGTGATGCAGAGCCTAGTACAGATGTGTTAACCCAGCCAGTAACAAAGTACCCTGCAGCTGCTCACTCACTCCCCACTCCCTGTTGTGGTGTGCAGGAGAATCAGAAGGAGATAAAACACATGAATTCAGATAAGAACAGTTTAATAATGGAAGTAAAGTAAAATAACACTACTACCATATAATTAATAATCACAGTAGTAGTAGTAATGAAGGAAGAGAAGGACAGGGGAAGAGAGGGAGGAATAAAACCCACAAAAGAAAAGGTATGCACAGTACAGTTGCTCACCCTCCACTGACTGACAGCCAGGCCCCAAACAGTGATTGGCACCTCCCAGCCCACTCCCTCCAGTTTATACCCTAGGCACAACACTGTATGGTATGGAATACCCCTTTATCTGTCTTGGCCATGCTCCCTCCCAGTTTCTTTTGCACCTGGTCTCTGTCAGAGCATGAAAAGCTGAAACTGCTCTGGACTTAAAGTAAGTACTACTTAGCAGCAACTAAAGCATCAGGGCCTTATCAATATTATTCTCATACTAAGTCCAAACCACAGCATCACAACAGCTTCCAGGAAGAAAAGTAACTCTATCCCAGCTGAAACCAGGGCAGAACATAAGGTACATAGAGAGCTCGCCACTCATTTCTGAAGTGAAGTTCAGGGCTCCTTCCACCAGGGCAAGCCCAGGTCATCTGATCCTAACAGAATCAGAGAAAAACAGGCACCAGCTGAACATCTTTCCTCCCAGTTACTGCCTCCTCAAGGAGATAGGAACAGTGCCAAAAGATATGGGGAAGGAGAAAGGAGGAGGAAAAGGGCAAGGTTTTTCTCTGCTACACAAACAACAACAGACTTTTAATGAAACACATTTCAAGAAGCAGCTTCCTGCATTTAGCTCTAGGCAGTGCAAGAAGGTAATTCCAATTCAGGTACAATTTCATGTACCTGAAGCATCACTGGCAGTGGGACAAGCCTGTGTCTCTCCCCTCTGCCAGTGCCTGCAGCACGTACGGGGCTGGGGAGACATTCTGCTCCCAAGGCTTCGGCATGAGCTCTCTGTCACTCTTGGCTTGGGTCACAGGTGACCCAACTGCTGCTGAAACAGCGTAGAGAACTTAGACTTCTGAAGGATTAAGCTGCCAGTAATGATGTGTGGGGGCCCCTAAACACATAATGCTATCAGTCCTTGTCTCATGGCATGCTTTTTTAGAGACTTATAAGCAAACTCTCTGCTTGATGCTGACCACATGGTATCACAAGAGCAGACAGGGCAAGATGAGGGGGACACTGGCAGGGTCCACGTGATTCACTCACATAAATTGTTCTGTCATAGTCCCCTGCATTCATATACACCTTAGAGGACCACAAAGCAAGTCAGGCTTAAGAACAGGACTTGGGAGTTTAATGTGGTTTCCCACTGGCTCTTACTGTGCTGCTCTTGACCATGTCCAAAGTTAGAGTAGTGCAGCTGAGCTGGACACTGAGCTGGGGCATTGCTGGCACACTGGAGACAGCTGAGCAAACAGATGTTCAAACTGTCTGTGGCTGAGAATTTACTTTCACTTATCAAAAGACAAAGTAGAGAAAAGAGAAGTGGAATTCTTGTAAAACAATTTAGCCATTTGAATTTCAGTTCTGGATCACATCTTAGGACAAATAAAAAGGGGAGGGAACTCTGAAAAATTTTCTTATCCCTTTTGTCAATGCCTGTGCTATTGTTGTCTGTATAAGTGAAGTGTGTGTTTACTGATTGCAGCTACCTGCATGAATCTATCAGGCCACACAGCTTCATTGTATAAAATGGCAGGACAATGCCAAAGGGTTTCAACACAGAATGTGAAAAAAGAAAAGGCGTGTAATCTCAGCAAAAGCCAGATGAGAGTAGAACAGTATCCAGGACCATTTCACAAAAAGTATTTTAACTAAAAAAAATTTAGTTTTATAAAGTAGGTAGCCCTATTTTCCCTGGTCACATAAAAAGGGATTATACAAGTGTTAGTCATAAAAATGCTATATAAAGACATAAAGTTATCTTTCCTTTCCCATTCACAGCTGACTTGCCCGTAGACAATTTTAGTCCCTTTTAAATGGTATCTGTCTGTAGTCCTTGTGTAATTGCTTGTCTCCTATAGTTTCTAAAACTGGGATTTACTGATTTCTAGAACATATTTCCTGAAGCGTGAGCATGTATGTGTAATACTCTGAATATAAAAATTTTGTGTTGGAAATACTTGGAATAAAACCAGATTTAGAGATCTTTATTTTCTGGTTTTGTGCTTCAGTCTGCTAGTTGCTCTTGGATCATAGAACAGCATCCTGTCCCTAGGAAAGTTTTCTGAATTGGACAAAGCAGGTTTTTCAAATAAAAAAAATAAAATTGTGCTGAAAAAAACCCGAACAACCCAGTAAGATCAAAATCCATATTTACCACCAGACAGGTCTGGTGCTCGGTTTCATGACTGAGTCCACAGCATCACTTGGACCTCTGTGCACTGCTGGGTGTAAAGAGTAATTGACATCATCCCCTTCTTTTTGCTCCTCCAAGAACCATAAATGCTAGGCAGCCTCCAGGTCAGTGAAGCTTAACTGAGAGAAATGTGAAAGGCACATTTCACATTCTGTGAAAGACTGAGCCAATCTCAAGAAGCAGGTGCTCCAGCATTCTCCTGTAGGCATGTGCCTCACCCTGAGGGTGCTTGTGGAGGTGCTTCTTACACACATCTCCTGAACCTGCCAACACAACATGGAAACACCACGAAGGGAAGCCCTCTCCAAAGCAGTCACAGTTCTGTACCTGCTAACAGCTGGGAGCCCTGCAAAACCAGCCTTGCCCACAGTAACCTGGCAACTCTGGATGGAGTGTGCTTATGTGGAAGGGAGGAGACATAGGAGGGGGAATGATGTGGGGCTGTTTGGAAACACTTATATAAATATCTTCACCTCAGGTTCATTTTTACAAGTGACATGTAAAGTACAACAACAGATCTCTTTGCACTTTTTTTTTTCCCCATTGCAGCTTTGGTTTTCTATGAAACCACCAATTTGGAGATTTTCACCCAAGTTCCTAGAATCAGAAATGACAGTTAAAAGCAAAAAGGATGCAGGATAATTACTTTCCTTCAGTTCCATTCGAACACTGAAGTCACAGTTGCAGAGCTCTTATCTACTATTATTGCTGGGCATTGGTAGCAATGGTGAAATAGTTAAAAGCTTTTTGTGATGTAGCAGTAAGCAGAATTGTTGAACATGCACAACAGCCTTGATAAAATTCTCAGAGGAGAGGAATGTTTTCTGCAGTTGGCAAAGTATGTGCTTGTTTGTTCGATAAAATGTAATTTCACTTCTGGTTTAATCTCTTCACAGAATTCTTGCATTTCAATCCATTTTTGAGAGTCTGAATTACAAAACATTCTGCCTTCATCACCAAATTCATGTATAAACAATGACACCTGAAAATTTAAATATTTGCACATGAAAAGCTGTTGGAGTGTGTTTTTGTTCTTAATGGTTTGTTGCCATAATGTTTGTTTCTCCCGTGTACTGTTGGTTTGTCCCAAGATGTATCCTCCCATTCAGTTGTCCATCTTGCTGTACACCTGCCCCTTGTTCCCAAATGTTCCCTGTTCCTCCTCTCACCAAGCTGTCAATCTTGGTGCCAATTTCCCCTGCCTTGGAAATCCTCTGGAAATCCCCTAATCCTGGAAGCCCCATTGGTTTGCTGAAATTGTTCCCTCCTGCTGTGTCTCCTCATGGGTTTAGGAACTGTGAACGCCGCCTTCTGCTCCTCCCCAGTCTTCCCCCAACTGATTAAGAGTTTGTACCCCACCTTAGACCTCCCCCATATAAGTCCCTGCTCACCCAGTTTCTGTGCCTTTTATCCCTGGACCCTCCTTGTGAATAAACCTTCATGGAAACCACACAAAAGACCTCTCCCTCATTCTTGCCTCCACCTGACAAGACCCAAAGTGGGCTGGAGCTGCACCCTGCAGCAGCTGCATCTCTGATATTGACTTCAGAGAGCAGCCCACTCCGTGACTCGGTGTCGGGAGTCAGCTGGGGAATCCGGCACCACGACAAAAAGTGAGGTGTAATGTGACCACTGCTAGTTTTAGAGCTAAACTCTTGCACTGGAGACGACTAGTAGAATAAAATAAAAGCAAACATTTTCATGAGAACAGCATGTTGGGAACTAGCTGTGGTTTCACAGATCTGATTTCCTTAATCAGCAAAACTTCCTGCACTTTGGGATCCTACGTTTAGAAGTGATCAAGAGACAACACAGGGAGATGGCAAATCACAAAAATGATTATGTCAACAGTGGTGAAATACTAACAGCAGATTCTGCCTAACAGAGCACTGGAACTAGCAAGAGCACACACAACAACATACAAGTGTCGGCTTTCAAATTTGGACAAATCCAAAATAATTCAATAAAGAAGGACCACCCTACATTCTGGGGTATGGTTTGGCTCTTTGTTCTCCTGGGTTACTTGTGAACCCCTAAATTTTGCATTTAAAGAAGACACTTATCTGAAGAATGTTGATTTAATTAAAGAAAAAAATTTTCATTAAAGAATTAATATACTCAAATAAGTTCTCCAGTTGGTAAGTTAGTCAGAGGTTTTGTGTAATTTTAAAGGAATTGAAGATTTAGCCTCCACTCTGAAAAGCAGACATCAGTTTAATGGAGTGTGCTTGCCCCATGCATAAGAAAAATCCACAGAATGACACAAAGAACTGCAGAATTTAACCAGCAAAGCTCAGCTTTTCATCTTCTGTCAGGTTGTAGCTCCCCATGCAGCCTGTTGGCACACTAGAGCAAAGGACTCAATTAAATACTTTATATTAGATTCTGAGACACACTTGTAAGCTTGCTCATGTACTGACCTCTACTACATGCCTTGGCACAAAAAATAGCAAAATAAAACCTGACCTCAGTGAGCAAAAATCTCCAATATTATATATTGGACACAAGCATTGATCACAGAGGGAAAAATACCTCCTGAGTCAGAGACTTGGATCTTTCAAACATGCATAATCACAGTGACATCCACAAAGGCCTGAAAATCCACCATGTGAATAAGTGCAACCCAGAGCTCTCATAGAACATCGTATAAATGCTCAATGCATGGCAGATATATGCACATATGTAAAAAATGATACATAACTCTAAATGACGTAAAAACCCCAGTATTGGCTCCAGTCAGTATTAAATGTGGCCATTTCATAAGCAGGAGGATTTGATAAGTTTAGTTGATGACAATCCCTTCTTGAAATGGTTAAATAATTTTTATCCAGAAATACATGCATTGAAGAAACCACTAATATCAGCCTCTGATTTCCTCCTAGAATGCCAGTTTATGTTGAGAATTGATTTTTTAATCCACTGTGAAGTCACATGTTTGAATTATTTTTACTTTGTATGTATTCAATTTTCTTTTTTAATTTACAGCTCCAAGAGTCAAACTGAGTCTTTGTGATAGCACAGTTGCAGTTCTTTGCCTAGAAAACTGGAACTGGAGACAGAATTATGGCCTGTGGGCAGCCTCACTGTCTGTGTGCAGGGGCTTACAGTCACCTCCTGTAACCTATTTGTCTTTAAGATTAACAAACGTGTAACAAACTGAAATGGAACCAGTTTGGATACCACCTCATCTGCAATTAATTTCTTCTAATCCCTGTTGGCATGGCATTTGAATAAGAGTGAGAAGGAAAAAATTAATTTCTTTTCCTAAATAAAGCAGGTTTGAGCTTAATCACACACAAATAGTAGATATAGGTAAAAAGATTCTTGTATAGCTACTTGTCTGATAAAAAGTTTTGAATATTTCTCTATTATGATGTGCTTCTTACTATTTTTCTTACCGCATGTTTGGGATGGGATTTACCTCACACTGCTTCAGACATCTGAATTTCAGACTGGTCAGCCTGGCATTGCTGGTTGACACTTAAAACAAGAGGTCACCTAACCTGCTTCACGTACCTATGTGAGTGTCAGAAGAATTTGGCAGTGGAGGTGCCTCCTTCTCTCAGGTGGCTAGAAAGAGTCCAAAATGACTTTCAGCCACCTCAGTTTTCACAACTGAATCTCACTTCAGGTTTACAAGTCAGTTGTTTACTTTCTGTTTTAAAATTAGTGCTAAAAACCAGATGCATGTAATAAAATAGCCATTATTAGTAAAAGTAGAAAAAATTTCTCCGGCTTTCTCTGGACAAATTCAGAAATGCAAATGGAACACAATTTCTTTCCATTATGGGCTATTTTACTCTTTCCTCAATCTCTTATTACAAGCCACAGCTGAAAAAAGTCCTCTATTCATAATTACATGGAACTACACATGAATATTTTAAGTGCATGCTTAGAACCATAGAATCATAAAATTGTTGAGGCTGGAAAAGACCTTTAAGATCATCAAGTCCAACTTCCAGGCCACCACCACCATATTCACTATTTAAACATGTTCTCAAGTGCCACATCCACATGTTTTTTGGACACTTTCAGGGTTGGTGACTCAGCCACTTCCTGGACAGTCTGTTCCAAAGCTTTTCAACCCTTTCTGTGAAAAGAATCTTCCCTAATATGTAATCTAAACCTCCCTCGGTGCACCTTGTGGTAATTTCCTCTTGTGCAGTCGTTTGTCACTTGGCTGCAGCCTCCTTTCAGATGGCTGTAGAGAGCAATAAGGTCCCACCTCAGCCTCCTTTTCTCCAGACTAAGCACCCCCAGCTCCCTCAGCTGCTCCACATCAGACTTGTGCTCCAGACCCTTCCCTGGCTCCTTCTCTAGACATGCTGCAGCACCTCAATGTCTTTCTTGCAGTGAGGGGCCCAAAACTGAGCACAAGATTTGATGTGTAACCTAAACATCACTGGTGTTGTACACCACTGGTTGACTTTAAGCTATTAAAGGTCTTGTTATATATTTCGTTTCTCTTCACCCTGCCCCATCTGTTAAACAGGTTTTTCTTTCACCTTTTTATCTTGCATGGATGTGCAAGTGACTTGTTACATCATTACAGTTCATCTAGTCCTAAAGGAGTTCTACATTTTGAATTTATTACTATTTTTAACGTTGTCTTATTCACTTTAATTGGTATTAGAAATTATTACCTATCCACTTTTTCTCTCTCAGACTAATGCTGTCACTGGAACTCTTCTATCTTATAATTAAAGAAACCCATATATTTATTCATTCCAAACAAATCCACATTGTTCCCATTTGATGATACAAAGACTTCTTAAAAATTTTGACTTCACCTCCCCCATACACCCAAACCATCACTTATTTGTCTGGCTGGGACCTGGGAGGCTCTCAAGCAATCACACTCTTTCCTAGACTCTACTGCTATTTAAGAGGCTAAAATGAATGTAAACTACCATTTTTACAACCCTGTCTGATACTCCTTCTAAGTAACCACTCATTTTAATCAAACTTTTCCATTTCTATTTCAAGAGGTACAGAAAGGGACTGGCAATGGAGCATCAGCTCTGGAAAGCTGTGGGGAAAAGATGAATATGACTACTGAGTCTATAAACAGAACAGAGGAGGAGGAGGAGAAGGAAGAAGAAAGCTATATCAAGAGTTTCCACGGTAGCGTAGTTGTGGTTGCTATATTTTGAAAGATTATATTGGCACAGTGAGAAAGACACAAGATTGAAGGCTGGCAAAGACATTGAATGAGTGAGAGACAAAGAAGCTCAATTTGCAGTTTACAAACAACAAAAAAAGTTCAAAAGGTCATTTGGTTTCATCACAGGATTTCTTGAATGAGAAGACACGGGCTCTGGACAGCATTTGTAGACCAAACAAGAACTGCATAGCAAGGAACACTGGCTGGAATGCGAAGCCAGAGATTCATGCCTTAAAAAACACTTCCCTTTAAGATTGTGCCTGGGTAGTTATTGAAATAAAATTCCAAATTCCATTTTCAAAAGAAGACCGCACACTTTCAAGACAAGCTTAAGCCGAATACAGAGTATCTACAGAACACAACTGTAGCAGAAATTGGATGCAAAAATATAGTGTTATCCTGGAAAGTCACATTGTCCCTTCTGGAGTTGGAAAATTATTTCTACAAGTCACTAAGCCACATCAGAACTCAAACAGGCCAAACTACGCCCCAGTGACCTGAAGCTTCATATGTTATCTACAACGAGCGTGGCTGGAGCTCAGTGTGAGGAAGTTTGATTTTTTTCTCCTCTTCTCAGTGTTTGTGTGCCTGAGCTTACTCTTATGTAGTAAGGTTTTAATTAGAGTCATTTTTCTTTGAACTCTTAGTATTATTCATGTTTGAAAAGTACCTACCAGTATCTCAGTAAATGTTAGATCTGAGTAGGATGCAATTTTTCCCTTTCCTCAAGATTTTTGACATTTCAGAAATGTCTTCTAAATTGGAATAAAAAATGAAAATGTAGAAAAAAATTATAAAACCACAAATTTAGGGTTTTAAAATTATTTCAATGGAATAATTTCTATAATTTCCATTTTTATGTCATACCTTTCAGATATTTTTAGACTGGTTAACTTTTGATTTCCAAGTATAAGGCATTTCAATATTAACAACAAAAAAGATGTTTTGGAGAAATCAGACAGTGTTGGCTAGAAGTCAACAGAAATTATTTGGGAAACTTTTCCAGCAAATGAAAACGTTATGCTGAAGTATCCTTTTCATAGTTTCAACAAAGGGACGTGCATTTTATCAAAAGCAGCTCCTCAGAGAAAATGCCTGACCCCACATATAGTGTTTGTCACTGCTGGAGCACAGATCTGATACAATGTGTACTACACAAAGAGAAGATAGGAAGAATTATTTATTTGATTTTAGCTGTAAAATTCAAAATTTGTTTTTAGCTGAAGATAGCATATCTGAAAATTTACTTTCATTCTCTCTTCAGGGTGATTTTCACTTGCTTTTTCTTTAGAAGAGCATCTCAAAAGAGTATAAATTGAAAAAAAAAAAATCACAATGAGAACAGCTATCAGTGCCAAGGATGTGTTTTAGAAGTCTCTTCCACAGATGGCAGACAGAAGAGCTGGGTAAGATGATTTTGAACTCTACTGTGGTCAACAGCTGCTGTTGAAAACACCTTGCTTTAACTAAGAGGAGAGTACATCTGGAGGAAGTCAGTCTAATCACGGAAATTATGAATGAAACTGGCATGAAGTGCCCACGAAGTGCAGTTCCCATATTCAGGCAAAGCACAGCCTTTAATTAGATATGTCTTTCAATCTGGGAAAAGCTTTCACTGAAACCTCATTAATGTAAGAAGCTAATCAACTCTTATAACTGCAATCACCAAGAGAATTTTACCTTTAAACAATTCACCCTGAAATCATTTGCCAGGCTACATGTCTTTCCTGGAAAGATGTGCACTACAGACATTTTTAACTCATGAAACATCTGCCTCCTGTTCCAGTCAATGAAGACTGTTCCAGTCTGTTCCAGCTGTGTGGTTCTCACATAACACTTCTAGTGTGAGGAATGCAGTGTTTATCCTGATTCTAACAGGGCACTGGAAAATTGTTAGGGGAAAAAAACCTCTCATTTCTTATTTACCAAAAATCCCTAACCATACCTAGTTAAAATCAACACTACACCATTACTAAAACATGATAAATTAACCAACTTCAGAGGGAATAAGTAACCAATTAAGAAAATAATTATGTATTTTTCTTCCCCCTCACTAGATGGGGTAGACTAAAAAAACAAGATACTTAAAAAAAATAAAAAAATACCACATTGCTTCTTAGAGTGGTATTTTATCCTTTTTGAGATACATAAAAACAGTGCTGGGGTGGGGTGTTTTTTTCATATCCAAGCATAGATATATGCATAAATGAGTTGACCTGTGCTATTTTCGTAGCATAGCTCTGTCATCTTTGACTTTGGGAGGCCTGGTAAAAATAAGGGCAGCAGTAAAGTCTGAGCATCTGAATACTTTAAGTCACATCATTCCCAGTGACAGGATTTTGTTTTCATTCTGAGCAGATTCTGTTTGTGCTAGAAAGTTCAGGAGATAGCAAAATGCAGCCAACAAACTCATAAAACAGATACTGTCAGACAATTACAGCTTCCCTCAAAAAGAAAGCAAGTATCTTTATTGTTTGAATTAGAAAGAGAACAGAGTGTCTAACTCTACAGAGCTTCTATTATTATCCTGACATTTGGGCTGCTTCACTTTCTTAATTTTTCATATATTCTATATCAGTTCAATGGAAAATCAAAGTGTTTTTAAGTCATTTTTTAATGAGCAGAGCACACTCAAGCACAGAGTGGTCCAGGAGGGTGGTACTCTCTGGATTGCTGACTGTTACCAATCTATACCGTTCCCTCAGTAATTAGGTGATGTTTTCAAGTTGATCACCTCTTAAAAAAGGATGGACATCAATGCCTCCTGACCACAGATAAATTTAAAAAGTAGAACTGTTAACAAAATTTTAGTAGAAATCAATCAATAAAGTGTTTCAATTACCATTATATGCACAAAGGAAAATGCCCTTCTGCAGAAAAGAGACAGAAAATGCAATCATTTACATCAATGAAGTAATTCATGGCAATTTTTAGTTTCTCAGTAGACAACTTTATAACAGAAAGGGTTTCTCCAATAAGTGACAAATATTGATGTATTCTTCTCATAACAGTGTCATTATCAATAACTATTTGTAACATAATTGTACTATATTTTCTATGAATCATTGAACTGAGCAACATTTGTTATGTGCTCTCCCTTTTTTTAACTTATATTTTCTGCTGTGACTTAGTCATTATTCCCCTCTATAGATGTACTGAAAGCTCTGGCTCTATTCTCCAGAGCCTTAACCTTTGGTAGAATGAAGGAAGACAGCACACTGTCTCTTTCTCACAGGCAGGGCAGCCTAACACAGAGAGAAGCTACTGAGGATCAAAGCTTTTTATTCTCATGCTCTCTTCTATTTGAGACGTCTCAATTAACTCTAAGCTTCCAGGAAGAGGAAATAAGAAGAAAAAGGCACCATTTCATCACAGTTTAAAACTTTAATACAAGGGTTTGTGAATAATGACACATTCTAGAACACAGGTCCATGCCTTAAAAACCAAAATTATATCATTTTCTTGCCAATACCTAGTTTAGAATTGCTTAATTTCCAAAGTTGATCTTACTTCAGCAAAGACTATTGTGCCACACTATTGGTGAATTAAAGTTGTAGTTTAGTCATAACACAGATCTTTTATGTAAAAACAAGACACATTGAGTCATTTAGTTACTGCTCCTGCAGAACATGGTTTGATGCATTCATGAAAAAGTAAATTGTCTCCCTCTGTTTTCCTTGCAGGGAAGAGGGAGATGAGAAGGAGTTAATACCTTTAGGTATCAATATCAACAACAAATTATTTTTTCCCATGAAAATGTTCCCCAAAGGGAAAAGAAAGACCTGTCATTCAAGTAACAGAATCCAAATGGCTCCATTGTCACTCAAAGACAACTTTTGGGAGTAAGATGTCAATGGCCCAGCTGCTTCAGCAGCCATGTGCAGTGAGCACTGATATTCAGACTGGAAGGCAGCAGCCTTGAGGTAAACTGCAAATGAAAATGGTTTTTGCAGACTCCAGGGGGTCCCATCAACATTATTTCAAATTAAATATTAACAGAATATATTCATAAGTAATAGTTCTAGATGATCTAATAGAGTCAACTCTTGCAATTACTTGAAAGGAACGAGCCACAACAGAGTACGTCATTGCTTCTGAGCGGGTTTGCAGTGCTTATGGCTGTGAAAGAGCAGCACAAGGCACTCCTCAGAGAGACACTAAAAGCCACCAGAAAGTCCTGAAGGGTGTGACAATGAAGCTGAAGGCTCCAGTGTCGTGCCAGGGTTATGAAACAATCAGCAGACTGGTGTGCACAATAACTTCAACCCTTCTTTGATGCTTGAAATAGGCTCTGCTGAATGCCAGCCCTCCCAGATGAATGCATTATAAAACTTGCTGAGGAAGTGCCAGGAGTACTCAAACTACATCCCAGAGGTATTCAGACACATCTTGTTGCATATTTTTAGCTGTCACACATGACAGCAACTACTGCTTTTGTTGTACAGTAAATACCACTGTCTTCACTATAGAGAAAAGTAAACTTTGAAGTTTATATGAGTACAGTGGAAAAGGTGACTGATTTACTCAGTCATTCATTTTTCAGTTTCATAGAGTAGAATCTGCTACAGATCCTAATGTATTGGTATTAATCAGACAACACAGCAGTCGTATCTCATCAGTCAGCTTTGCACAGAATGAAGGACAGAGAGAAACACTAGAACCCACACATAACCATTGTAAGACCCAAAGATTGTCCAGGCTATCCTGTATCTGCAGCCAAACTAAACAGAATAATGTGACAATTTCTAGCATCAGATTTGCTTTATTTAATGTTTATATTATTCTTCCTCCTGATTTCTCACAAGTAGCATGCATTCTGCTGGGTTTTGTCTTCTTACCTATGCAGAATACTGACGACTTCAGTTTTGTGGAACTAGAAACAGTTGTGAAAGGGAGGAAAAAGAATTCTTCCTATTATGGATGCATGCATCTATAACTGTGCCAAAGCTCATCCAACATAATGTTAATTGAGTTTTCTGCTCCCAGTGAAGTTGTAACTGCACAGGGGAGCTCTGTAAGTATCTACCTATATCTCAAAGGTGCAAAATTTGCAAGAAAAGAAAGTGTCTTTAACAAGACCAGCTGCTGTAGCTGGAAGTAGAAGAGAAGTTTCTGGGCACCACAGATTCTTTTACTTGTGGCCAAGGGTGTATTTTCAAGCTGGCACTAACATGGCCACAGGGCTATTAATATTTGAAGTGGCTGGGGAGTTCTCCCTGGTACTCCTCATATCAGCTGATACATGTACCACATCTCCCAGTGCCATTCAAACAATCTCCTGCCCTCAAACACACACACACATTAATATCCTGCCTCAAAACCACTACTGAGAAAACATAAATAGAGGGAGAAGAAGTAGGAATAAAGAAATGGAATATGAAAATTTTTAGAGCAGAACCAGAGATCACCTTTCCTGAACTATAAGTTATGACTAGGTGCTTAAAAACTACTTGTTATGAATAATTTTTATAGCAATTTGTAGGACTGTTTATTTACACACCAAAGTTTATATTTAGTCCCAATCAGTTTGTTCCGATTTGTTTCAATAAATACACTGTTTTTCACAGTGTGCAAAAAAATGTTCACTTACCTAAAAGATTTTTTTACTTTAAGAACTTTTTTGTTGAAAATTAGGTTCAGTCTATAGGACTTCCTTCATCATACAGAGTAGAACAGATTTCTATATCCAGATTCAAATACTGTATGGAATACACCAATAGATATTGAAAATATTGTCTCAATACAAAAATGAATTGCAACTAGCTTTGTCAACTCCCACTCTCCCCCAAAAAAGGAGTTAAAGTAGGCTTCAAGATTTTTTAATACTAGTAAAAGAAGGAATACATGTTGTATGTTAAAACTACAGTGTGAATAGAAAAGAAAGTTATAAAAGAATGCTGGAAATTAAAAAAATGAGCGAGCCCTAAAACATTTCCATGACTGAAGAGTTGCTCCTCATGGCTACCTGACAGTGCAGCCCGACTTCCCAAGAATTTGGACAGGATACCCTCTTCCACTCTTTTAGAAAACTGATAACCAATAAAATACGCAAGGGTCCTGAACAATTGTTTTTAAAAGTGGAAGTTTGTTTACAGTAATATTATCAGCATACATAAATATGTCATGAAGACCAGACACATTAAAGCATCAAGGGTTAGGACCATTAGGTCTCCAACAGGAATTTTTAAACAGCTTATAACAATAGGGTTGTCTTAATCATTTAAGCAGTGTATAAAATGCTCAGACACCCAAGTGCCAAATAACAAATCTCATGATTGCCAAATTACTTCCATATCTCCTCTTCAGATCCTGAGACTAGACTAAAAGTAATTTGTCAAAAAATTGCTTCCATTCCAAAATACTTCATTATTGCTTTTTTACCACAAAGCTGCACCACAATGTATCATCTCTGTGCTTTGCTAAAGGCACAGTAAGTGATCCCCTTTGGTGCTCTTCTTTCTATGAAAACAAATGTACACAGAACAAAATCAGCACTGATAATAGCATCTCTTTCTTTGTCCTTATTTCTATTGTTCCTCAATAGAAATAAGGACATAATAAAAAGCCTAATAAGGCTTTTTATGGCTTTTTAAAAATTTTTTAATTATGGTATCATTTTAACCTTAATTAAAAAAAAAAAAAAGTGCCATATTCTGGTATCTTCTTTACTTGATAGCTTCTGGCATTCAAAAAAAAAAGGAGACTGGTCTCTCAGAAGCCAAAGAATCCGTAAAAGTCTCCAAACATGCAGGGGATAGCGGATGACAAATAAAAACAGTCATTTACTGCCAAAGGGGAAAGACTTCTTTGGCTTTGGTTTTGCAAGTCTCTGTACCTACTCTTTTATTGCATTTGGTAACATATGTAGGGATTTAAAGCAAAATGAAGTGAATGAAAGGACTCCCAGAAGTTTTGGTGAGCTTTGAATGAGACTTTTTTCCTGCACAGATTGTTCCCTGGGGACAGAAAATGCATTCATTTAGTTCTGTGCATTAAAGAACACAATATGAATGCTATGCAACTGTGTAAAATACAGTTGCTATCACTCGACTTAAAATATCCTGAAATGTTTTGCTTTATGGCATTAAAAGTAACTCATTTTCTTGGACTGTTGTTGCTAAGGTTTGGTTTATGTAACTGTTTTAAGAAGAAAGCAGTCTGAAAAATACACAACTAGCACAGCAGAGAACTCATTATTCTTTCAAATGCCTCTTTTAAAATCCTTTCAAACTTTTTATTCTGTTGATTCAACAGGAGAGCCATTTACAAGTAAAAAGAATAGCAAGGAAATGGTGCTTCAAAGCTCTGAAGAAAAGAACTGTTTTGTAACACTTCTTAACAATTCTGCACTACCAGACCTTGAATTCCCCCCAGCTTATACACATCTGGGACTGTGAGTAAAGACAGATGTCTAGGTGTCCCTTGTGGTGCCCAGACAATCCTCAGTCCCTGTTTTGATGGGTGCATAGTGTCCTCTGGGTCTGTGGGTCTGATACTGCCAGAGGACAAGCATTGGCCCTGCATGGGTGCACAGTAGATGACATCAGGTTCATAACTGGTGTGCCCTGGAGTTCCTCTGCACACAGGTAAAGCCCAGCACATCCCAGCTGCAAGGGATGTCCCTTCCTCCTGCACAGGACTCCCACAGAAAGCTCAGGGCTTCGTGGGGATTTCAGTGTGGCTGTGTGGTCGCAGTGATCACCCAGCTGGCAGCCAGGATTTCTGCTCAGCTGGATGATCAGCAAGAGCCACTGCTGCAGCTGGGTGCACAAACATTACCCAGATGGAGCTTCTGAGTGGAAAGTGATGATGTGACCAGGGAATTCAGACATAAGAGTGTCAGATGTGGGTAAGATTTATACACATGAACATGTGGGAAGAGGAGCTGATCATAGGAATCTTGCTATTTTGGATCACCATTCCTGGGCATCCCAGTGAGGGATCAGTCAAACTGGAAGTAGGGCATTCCATCCCAGTTTTCTGGATGATTTCTTTACCACCCCCCAACACAGCCAACTAGGGCTCTTCTGGTTACAGGACCCCTCACAAGTCTTCTGTAACATACACAAGATAATTTCATCACTTTAAAAGAGATTGGCTCTATGATGAATATTTCTCAGCAGATACTCCCAACACAGAAAATCATTATTTCATGGGCTCACAGTGCATTATTGCTCAGGTTATGCTAAAATTTTGGAGGAAGAGAACTTTTCTGCTTTCTGAAACAGGCACTGCAGGTCACCTTTCCTAGAACAGTAGTTTTGCTGTGATGTAATCAGTCTCATAGTCTACTCTTGCTTTTGGTAAGAAAGAAATTGACTTTGCAGAAGAATAAGGAGAAACAAACATACTGATTTCTTTATTACTATGATGCTGGTATTGGAATTTCACCCTATATTCTTAGACAGAATTACAAAATACTACAAATATAGTAATTCCACAGAAATACTACAAAATTTACCAAAGAAATATATTTCATTTAGAAGAGTGCTTTCTAGATACTTCTCTTATATGCAGCAAATACAGGCTTCAGATTGAATGAATTTCATTCTTTCATTTCTTTTCATTTTCTTTTCTTTCCAGCAATCTCAATTTTATGTTTAATTTTCATCATCTGAGTGCCTAATGTCTGTGTGGCCGTGACCTACTGTTATTAAATCTGTGTAAGGAAATGAATGTCAGTTATTAATATGGAAAAGAGCAATTTTAAGCAAACAGAACATTGTTGTGTTATCTTACACCAGGGTTGAGAACAATATGTAGGTAATTACTTTTAAACAGTAACACTTTAGTCATTTAGATTGTAACTTGGAAACAGACAAAAAAACCTAGGAAATTTTATCACGATTCTTTGCCTTTCTCTAGGTAAAGGAATTATTTCCTTTAAAGTTGGCAAGTTTTGATACTTTCTTGTTTTCTGTGGTAAAGCTCTATTAAAATAGAGACGAATAGAAAGAAACTCTTGGCATGAAACTGGGTAAATTAAAGTTAAATTGCATAAATCTATATTAATAAGAACAGGACACAAAGAAGGATAGGGAAATTATAGCTCTTGTATTCAATCCTAGGCAGCTTTCACAAAGCAAAGTTGCATCTGTTTTTTTCAGTATTCTTGCAAAAATAACCCTCCTGAAATATCTTATTCTGTTAGACATTCATGCTTGGAGCAACTTTTAAATGGATGTGTCATTGGCAGCCTAACTTCCTGTGTCTTGGCAATACGTAGACAGAGCTTAGAAAACCATTATTTTTAAACATGGATTTTGAGACTTCAGCTCTGGCACTGATTTGATTCAATTCTCTTCATATTTTTATTTCTAAGTGCATTTCAGCTGGACAGATTTTATTAATAAATACAATTTTGATATTAAGTTACAGATGGTGTTTTAAAATCGCTAAGTGCCTGCAGCAGCAGTAGCAAGAAAAACTTGTTCCAATGTATGAGGAATCAGGTACTGGTGACTGAGGACCTGAATGGTGCCCATGTTTCTCCAGCCACCTGAGTCATGTGGGCTGGGAGACAGCTGGCTGGAATGATGGCATTTACTCAGAACCACATTTTTAAGTTCACTGACACACCTTTAAAAGCCCCCACAAGGATTAACTCACATATAGAGATCAAAGATATGAAACAGAGCTCAGCTGAATTACACAGAGAAAATGCAACAGCCAGGTGCAGCCTGACTGAAATAAGTGTACTGGGCTTTCTGGTGAGATGCTTTTCTTAGTGCCTGTTTTCTGGCAAAGGAACACAGCACAACAGGAGAAGATGGAGTATGGGCAGAGCAGCACATTCTCTGACAGCTAATGAGAGAAATGTACTTAATTCTGAGAGGAGAAGAACCTCTCTGATAATCAACATATCACAGTCAGCATATTTTGCATCTTCCCATTTCTTCCACTCAGCAAATACTTTTCTACTCAAACACAACAGAATGCAAAAGGAAAACATTTCAGCTGGATCAAAGGCCTATGATGGACACATCTCCTAAAGCATGAGCATTTGGGGCACACTAACACTGCAGAACCTTTTGTCACCATTTGTTTGCCCAGTAGGAAATGTGGGTGGGAATCTCTACTACAATGACTGTATTATCTATACTTCTCAAGACAGATAATTTATAAGAAACTTGGAATATTTCACATGGATTGATGTTGTGCCATCTAGACACAATCTTCAGCAACTCCAAACTTGCTATTTAAAGAGCCTGTGTGCTTTTGCCAAAATTATCTTTTCAGACATTCTTTTTAGAATGTTCACTGGTAATATGTACTGAAACATCTGAACAAATGTTTAATAAATTTTCAATTTTAAATTCTCAGTTAATTTATGAGAGGCTTTCAGTTTGCATGGAAAATTATGCATATCTCCAAGTGAATAAGGGAAGCTGAACTAAATGCTGTACTCACCAGATTTGTAAGTGATACTTTCTCATTACTAACAGAAGAGTAACACAATCTGTGCATTTTTTGGAGTTGCCCATATTTTTGGAGTTGCCCTCCACTTGAACAACTTTCATGTTTGGAATGAGACAAAATGTGATACTGAGGGTGAAGCACCACAATATACAGCCTGCTTTCTTGGAATGGATTGTGATCTACACAAACACTCAAAATTTGTGCTTTTCATTGATACTACGATCCCAGTCCCGTTGATGCTGGACTGCTGGAGAAGGACTCTTCAGGGAGTGCATCTCATAACTCCTTAGACTATTGAAAACTTACCTACTTCTGAGCTCCCTTTCAGAAAATTGTATAAAGCCTGAACTTGCACATTAAATTCTGCTGGGAATGCTGCTATCAGAAGCATTTGGGCTGTGCCTATGCTGAAAAAAGCTGTCAGCCTGACTAAACAGAGAATCCAGTCTGTAATCCCTAAATTCAGCTACAGCATCTGGCCAGGATTAAAAAGGTCACAAAATTTGAATGAGAGGATATTTTTGTGCATAGTTAGGATGAAGGTCTTCAGATGACACTTGAATGAATGGAATATGGACAAATTCTGCTGTGAAACAAAGGGATCAGCAGTTCCACGCTAGAAAGGTTCTCAAAAGAAATATTTTAGTTGCATATATGTTACATATGTGTATTTTATATATACAGTTTTGGGGGATATATTTATCTATTCATTGGACTAAGTGCTAGTATCTAGAAACATTGAGATGTATGACTCTTAATAGTCCAGTGTTTTTAAAGTCTCCAGTCTGAAAGAAATCCAGTAAGATATCTAAATATCTCAGAAAATCTGGTTTCTAAACACTCAAAAATAAGTGTCAAAACTAGTAGAAACTCATTAAAAATTAATACTGTTGCAGCATTCAGCCATGCACTAAAACAGCAGAAACATTCCTTAATCCAAAGGATTAATCCAAGGGTATCACAAGTTTAACATCACACTGTTACCACTTTCTCATGTATCCTTATCTGATGCATATTTACAAAGACCTTTCTGAAATTTAAAACAGTAGAACAAACATTTCTTATTAAGAACAAATCCATGGTACAAAATTATTTCCTTACTTTTGGGAGGGAAGCTCTCGATCCTGAGCTTTGGGTGGTCATTGTCAAAACTGTAGTGATACCCAGTGCAACTCTGGCTGGAGCAGCATCCATGTTGATCCAGAAAGAAACCCAGGATAAAATGACAATCAGCAGGCTAGGAATGTACATCTGGATTAAATAGTATCCCATCTGACGCTCCAAATGAAACTTGACTTCAATGCATGTAAACTTTCCTAGAACATGAAATTACTTTCATAAATGCTTTTTGCACATTTTTATCTTGTTTTCTGAACATAAGTTAGATGTGTGGCCTGTTCCCTAACCTAATACTGTAAGCAGACCCTGATACACACACACTGGTCAGTCACTTTTTGCATACTAGCTTGGGGAGATCATGGGACCACTGAAGTATACTGCATCCAGTTCTTGATATTAACTGAGAAAATGAATGATTAGCACAATTGTTTCACCTCCAGAAAATATAACATAATGTTTCTTTTCTCAAAATTCAACCAGCTTTTACATTAGTAAAATATACTGCTAAGTATTAAAAGGGGACAGCATTTTGTTTTTTTACAGGCATGAGAATAAGAAATCATGTTTGAACAGACAACTTGTAAACTACTACTCTTACAGTCCTAGGGTAAATAATACTCCTTCTCATTCTGCCAATGTCATTTGCCTCTGTCTGTTGATTATGTCTCACAGTAGAATCAACTCAAAGTCTACTTTGAATTTTGCTAGAAGTCTGATTCCAGGAAACCTAAACCATCCTCTTGTGGGAGGTGAGTGATTCTCCAGACAACTGAGAGCTGCTGCACAACAGTCCTGGAGGACAGAGGTTTCAGATTGCCTGACAGTGGAACTACAGCTGTGCAGCAGGAGATGCAGGGTCCTGAGCTGCAACAGCTCATCAGCTGCTACTGCAATCACTCTGTGCTGCTCTCAGAATAACTCTGGATTAGGTACTGTGAGGGCTCTCGCTCCAGGCAGACTAGAGGAAAGCCTCTCTTCCCTGAAGTGTCATGCTAGTGGTTTCAAAGGACCCCTTTTGTGTTGGTTGGAAAATGAACAAAGATGCATTTTTCCTTGTTCACCCTCTCAGGGGAAATTAGATCGTTTGCTCCTTTTTGTGATGTCCCTATACTTTTCTGGTGGTCTACAATGCTGAGTGGTGGGTCCAAGAGCTAGAACACAGGGGAGTGCAGAGGCTGTTTGACAAAGAAAGGAGTGGAGACAGAATCCTATTCTCTGACAGCTGAGAAGTTCTAAAATGAGTGAGCTGTGACTTGAAAGGCAGATGCTGAGACCTGGGCAGAAGCTGTTCCTGACCAGTCTGCCCATACAGAAGGGGACTGGGAAGGGGTGTGGTGGCCACCTGTGGCACAGTGGCATGAGTGGCACCTTCTGTCAGAGGCTCTCCAGACTTTTGTGGCACATCCTGGGCAGTGAGCTTAGGAGAAGGCTGAATAATGAGTTTTATCCACATTTTAATTTCATACCAAACCTGAAGGAGCAAACTACAGAGAAGAAAGTAGTGGGGATGCCAATCACAAAAGTTTTTCTTGCTTGGTATTTTGGGCTCCAAAATGAGAGCATTTATAAAAATTAAACCAAACAATTTTCATGAGAAGCAAATGTGACGTTATTTTTTACAGAGGCAGAACCTCTCACATTGTATTATTTCATAGAGTGAAACAAATGTATTTGATGCAACCAGATCGGATGTTATGCTGAAATGATGAAAAAGCTATTTTAGATGAGAAGGATTATATTTAATCCCAGAAAGCACCCAGAAAACTGTTCTCTAAATGCTGTCCCCATTAAATAAACTCCAAGCAGCCAAATCAAAATTTTAACAGAGTTTTCTCTTCTCTGTAAAACTAAAGCTAGAAAACACCACACTACAAACTCCTAAACAGCAAATGGAGGAAAAAAACTTCAGAGTATTAAACAAAAAGTTGATTTCCCAACATGTCTGTACACTATTCAGATCAGCAATGAAAACATTGTCTTTTCACATGCTACATTTCATAAATTAGATAATACATAAAAGCTGGTGAAAAAATAATATTTTCCTCATTAGCAATTTGATATGCTGGAGCAATAAACTAGGTTCAGAAAAATCAGTACTTTAAAAGTGATGACTCAATATTTAATAAAAGAGTTAGTTTGTTAAAACGTTTAATGTTATGGATATCAGAACAATTAGATTTTTAATCCATTTTTTAATATTTTAAGCACTTCAATTTTAAGGACATTAGAACACTAATGAAATTAAAGGAAATTTTGAAAATAAATCTTTCCAAAAAATAACAGAGAAATTTTCTTTCTATTCAAATTTAAAAATAAGTGTGACTGAATCAAATCTTAATTTATTTTTTTTTACCCATATTTTTCCATTACGAATTGGCAATAGATACTATTGGAACAATTGATAGAAAAAAAAATAGAATAATTCTCACCAGTGTTGTAATGTTTTGTGCAATAACCAAGTTCTTTATCTTCTTTCAAAATAAACTGTGGCAAGGTTAAACCCTCTGCAACTTGCACAGGCCCATCACTTAGCCACTCAAATATCAGGTCATTCATGGTGTAGCCAACTGCAATAAAGGAAACAGAGTTTATTAGATGGCAACTGACCAGAAAAGAGCAAAGGTTCTTATGTCTGAGAAGCATGTCTTTTATTGCAATACATGTTATCTCAGTTACATTTTCAAACTGTTTGGTTAACGACAGCACTAGTTGTCGGTTGCTATAACTACACCATTACTCTATTAAAAGAAAGATGTAAACACTGTTATAGTAGTGCCCAGGTTTCCCACCAAAAACTAATTTAGCTGCCCCAAACCAGTCTAAGATTCTTCAGGCACAAAGACAGGTGGCAGCCCACAGTTCACAGCCATACAGCTAAATCCTTTCCCCCTAAATAAAAAAACAAAAGAGGGTGGGCTGGTACCTACCGAATATTGGGAATGATCACTGGCACCTGCCCCAGTCTGAGCCGCTGTTGGGCTTGCCTGGGCAGGTTGAGGCAGTGCTGTGGTGAGGAGGGTGTGTGCTGGTTCCCCAGTCCTGGCCTGTGTTTAGCACACCAGCTTAGGTACCACTGACAGGACCTCTGCTTCATCGGGTGCTCTGCTTCCCTTTTCCAAAACTGTGCCTAACTCAGACACAGTGAATCCCTGGCTATGTCATAATTGTCCTCACTTTCCTGAGATTTAGTAATTTCTCCCACACAGGGCTGCTGTATTTACCCCTGGAAGTGATGCAGCTCTGATGGGTAAGGTGATGTGACCCAGGAGGGAGAAAGATAAGCAGCACAGAAACGAACAATCCTCACTTTATGGTGATAAACATAATTCTCTTACAAAACACAAATAGTGAGCCTCGCCACAAAAATGTGATAATGTAAATACAATCTAATCACTAAATGTTAGGGTAAAAACCTGTTATTTGACCAACAGAGCAATTGGGTACTCACAGCTCTCCAGTTGCATTGTACATGTCTGTACATCCATAGGAAAATTCTTCAAGTCCATGGGACAGGACAAGGTTAAAGTAAGCCTAAAATTAGAGGGGGAAAAAAAAATATGTTAGACATCTACAAGTTGCATCTAGAGGCCCATACTTAGAGTTCAAAGGATCAAGACCAAATCTTAACATCTCAAAGGCTGGGCTCATCTCCCCTTTGAGCTTTTAAGCAGGTGAGAACTGTGGAGACAAAAAGTGTGAGCAAACTGGTCACTCCCTGGCTGAGCAGAGCAGAGAAAGAGAAGACAACACCAGGTTAGTAAGACATGCTCTCCACTAATGCACCAGTGAATGTTTTATGTACAATACTGAACCAAATAATCCAAAAGCTGAAATGTCTGGTCATGGAACACATGTTTTTAAGTTTTATTTTGGAAAAGCAAAAAAAAAAGGAAACAACAAACATGGAGGTTATTTAAAAGAGTGCTTTTGTTCTGTTGGAACAATGAGTCCCATTTCCAAACCTTCATTCTTACTGCATAGCCACTAAGAGATGGAAAAAACCATTATACAGTAAAAGAATCACATTGCATTAAACAAGTACAGATAGAAGAAAGTAAGCCTAAAGGAACATAATCATACAAAATATATTTATCTTTTAATTTTTCAGTTGTTATTGTCCCAGATAAAGCATAACTTTACTTAAATGGGAATACTTTTAATGTTTCTTTCTTTCTTCCTTTTTTTTTAGTTGATGTAATCTTTTAACATTTGATAGAAATCTATTTCAAGACTGTCTCTTCAGTTTTATTTTTTTTTTTTATTTTGTGTGAGAAGAAACCATTTTTAACTAACCAAGATATTGGGATGGTCTAATTACAAACAACTAGCTTTGATAAACAGTATAAATATTAGGATTTTGTTTTAAATAATATTTTAAAAGTACATTTTTATTTCTGATTACATTCAGCACAAAAAAAACCCCAACACTCTGAACAAAGAACGCAAAAAAAACAACCTTCTGTTGCCCATTTATTATGAAGGGCAGTAACAAGACTGATTTGAAGGGACACTGAAACACAGAATAATAACAATAATCTTTTAGTTATGTCAGTGAACCCACAGGTCAGCTTTTTAGAAGTATAACCTTGAAACTATGTTGTCCCACAAATGTATGTGATCTCTGCAGAGAAATACTTGAATAAATTTTGTCTCCCACAATGATTTTGTGGTTCTTACCACATTCAGCTGATTCAAGGTCTTTTAGTCTATTTCTACACCATGTGAAGTTTTGGGGACCACTTGGCTGGGACATCTAGCCACATCACTGTGACAAAAATATGACACTTAGGTAACTGAGATCCAAAAATTCTCACCCAGATCTAAGATCACAATCAAGATCATTGCTGTTGCCTACATATGAGCTACCTAGAAAAAGCCACACCATTTTCATCTTTACACAGTCTTCAGCAAACCAGGTGATAGTACCAGGAAATTAGAGATCACATTTATGTGCCAGTGAGATGAAGAAAAGTCCCCAGTACTCTTCTCAACATCACCATAGGAAGTAAACCCACATTTAACCTTTGGGACAAAATAGCAGAAATATTTAAAAAAATAAAATTGCCATCTAGAGAAGAAAAGTGTATCTAGTAGGCATGTGTCATTGAAAATCTGTCCTTTCCTGATTTAAATATTTTAAGTCCTTGCAAATATTAACTAGTCTCATTTTCGCTAGGTAATTTCCTGCATTAAAGACTGAGCTAATTAAGTTGCTAATCCCCAGCATTAACAAAACAGTGCCTCTGTCTCTTTCCTGAAACATTACTGTATCAAACTCCCTTCCTGTCAGTCATCTTCTAAATATGGCTTAGATGTTTTAAGTTCTTTCCAAACATGACTTTATGCAAATGCAGCCTTTGTTAATATGTCATTTATTTGCATTCATTGTAGTAGGCATGGGCTATTCTCCCCTTGGATTTTACTGACTGTCAGGTGTGGACTGAACACTGATTTTGTTTCCTTTCTCCTTCATCCCTTTCTACACCCCAAAAATTCAAGTCATCTGGGGGTTTGACTAGAAACATGGTCAGGAAGGTCCCTTGTTATTTTAATAACAAATTTATGAGAAAGCAAATACACCCAGTGACAGCTTTCAAGTTTCAGGAGGAAAAATAATCTATCTCCATCAGTATAAGGTAGATAGATCATGTTTTTCCCCCTGGAGGTGAAATGAGAAAATTATGTAGGCTTCTTTTATAGGTCCACACAAAGCCTAATGTCCTACTTTCTCTTCCTAACCATTGATGTCTTTCAAAAAGACTTAATTATTCTCTCATCACCCTGAAAAATGAAAAATAATTTCTATTCACTGTGTTGATGAGACTAGCTCAAGACATCATGTTTATAGTTAGTTATAGTTCTACCTTTACCTGTTGTTCACCTCAGCACAGTAGTGATGCAGAATTAACATCTTTGCCTTTAATCCCATTAACCAGCAGTAATGCAAGAGGTTAGAGCTTTGCATCATCCACAGATCCACTGATTTTCAGCAAGATTACTACATACTAAATGTTCAGCAGCTGGAATTTGAAATAGATCCACTGAAGTCCATGGTGGTGGGTCAATTTATACCAGTTGACTCCTTTTCAGTAAAACTATGAGTTTGCAAATGTTTCCAAACCCTGATGCCATATCATTATCTATATATCTATGTTAATAGGAGATAGGGTCATAAATAGAAAATGTAAGGTAGAATCAGCTACCCACACTGCTGATAATAAGTATCATTGACAGAAAATATTTCAGCAAAAAGAATGTCTCACACTTGGCAAATTTAAGAAGGACCCCTGGAGGTTGGGAGCAAAGATCAAATTTAATGGGGAATTACACTGCTGAATACTTTAATCGTTAATAAAACAGAACAAACTGCTACAGAACAATTATTTTATTTTCCAGGCATCCCGCCACCAAGGCATTTGAGATGTATAAACAACAGATTGGTAGTGGAGAACCATAAAACACTGATGGGAAGTGCTTTATGAACCATCTGTAAAACTGAAGTGAGAAGAAGCTGACCAGGGACTTATTTTGCTTTCCATAGTGTGAGCACCCTCCACGCCAGGCCAGCCAGGCCCAGGTGGCACAGCTGGCTCACAGAAAGCTCTGGGGCTGAGCACGTTGTGTTTTCCAGCTGAGCAGAGAGGGCTCACGAGGGAGCAGGAGAGAGTCACGTCTCCAGTGCCTCAGCACACCAGGCAAAGTGCCAGGGACAGCAAGCTGCCTCAAAGAAGAGGCAAAGCTGCTCTCTTCTTTCCTTCCCTGCTCCCTCACCCAACCCACAGCCAAGGAATAATCAAACCCTGGAATAATGCAAATAAGAGCATGAACAGAACAAGATACAGAACCAGAGCCAGAAAACAAAGAATGAACAATTAACTGCCACTGTGACAAAAATAATAAATAGATAAATAATGTCACCGAGCAGCACTGTAGCACAGACAGGGCTGTAATCCAAGGACTCCAGGGCAGCATTCTCTGTATTATGTTTTGGACCCTCTTCCTGAGGATTCCCTTCTACACCAGGCAGGTCCTTCTGAGCAGCACCTGCTGGCACCTAAATGCCTTCAAAGTGCAGCAGGGACTTCTCCACTCAGGATTTCATTCAAACTCCCCTCTTTCATTCCCTGGCCTTACTATAAAGTGCTGAGATATTACTAAGACTTGGCTTGTGGGCTTTTCTCTCTTGCCAGCCACACTCAAAATGTTTAATTTCTGGTCACCCCAGGGGCCCACTTATAGCATCATTCAGAGGTCTGCATTCCCCAAATTCTGCAGGCAGGAAGGCAAGGTTTTCCGGGCTGTGGCCTCCATCACAGAAATCAGAATAAGATATCTCATGGGAAAAAATAAATAGCCTGACTGCTTAATCAGAAACCCTCATGCTGGTTACCTTTCACACCTGAACTTGTTTAGCAACGTCAGTGTTTTGTCCTGGTGTGAGCAGCCACGGCCCCAGATGGGCCAGCAGCAGAACTCAGCACAGGCACTGCTGCTGCCCTGAACACAGCTGCTGCATGCAGCATGCATCCGTCCTGAACAGGCAGCGGAGGGGTGCCACACACGTGCAGCCAAGGGGGCTCAGAGGTGTTTATGTGCAGCACAGCCAAGTTCTGGGCTCGGTGCTGGCCGAGATAATGTGTTGCCTGGTCATGCTTCCACCACTCCTGCCTTTATCCTGTTCTTTCTTCAGCCTGGAGACATTTTCCTCACATCCTGCTATGCCTGCCCATCTACCCTACGTCTCTCCCAGCAACACCTACATGACACAGAGCCCAGACATTTTCCTTTGCCTTCTGGTCTGTCCTCACAGCCTCTCCCCCTCCTTCTCCTGTTTACCAATTCCTGTTAAATGCCACTCCCACCTGTTTCAGGGTATTGACTCTTGAGGCCAGTCTGCCTTTGACAGCCGACCCCCAAAACAGCACCATCAGTAGAGGGTAAGGATCTAGAATTTTAAAAATATAAAATCATTCAATAGAAATAAAATGTTTGCAAATAGATTATTCTCAAGATGATTTCTAATCTCATTCTTTCACTTGAATGCTAGGGCTCCCCACCATCACACCACTTCTCTGGTAATCTCACAATGCACAAAAACACTTCAGAGTACCACACAGACAGGCTGCTTGTGAATGGACTGCAACACAGATCTGAAGTAATGAACTGCTAGTATTGTGTTGAACACTTAGGGAATTGTGTTTACACATTACATAATCCAGGAATGTGCGTTTAAAATAAATTTAACTGAATACGTAATTTTAACTGAGATTAGACATATTGCCTTGTTTGCAGCAACCACTGAACTGAATTCTAACCCACTCCTTTACAAGCAGCTATCACTCCTTAGCCTGATGTCTTGCAAGACACCCAAAATTTCCCTCGATCTCAGTGACATCTCATCCCAGAGGAGGACACTGGTTCCACAAGAGAAGGGCTCTGGGGACCATAATACATGATATATCATGACAGGGGAGTACTCTTCATTAGTTATTCTGCAAGAAAGGTTGGTTGTGAGTGGGCTACAGAACAGCCTCCTCACAGAGTTTTTTCTAATGATAAATAACTAGGATCAGCCCTGTTACATACAGAAATACTGTTGGGAATTTAAAAAGTCCTGTAGATAAGGGCACAAATCTCTTCCGTCTGAAAAAAAACCCCATGATTATCTCCTCACTAGCATGAAAAGCAACAAATGCCTCACCATGAGTAGGCATCATGTTAAAAATAACATTTTGTTTCTATTCTAATCCCTCCATTCTTTCACACTACCCCCATCTGCACCTCAGCTGCTGGGACAAGAGATTTCACAATCTAAGATTTTATGCTGCAAGTACCAGAACATAAATAGCACATGCATGATCATTGGCAGCATTGGCTATGTGCCATTTTTATTAAAAGACTAATACCTGTGCAAACCCCTCAGTGTTGGATTTAGTGAGACAAGAAGGATTTTTTTTTCCAGCATTGTTGAATCTAAAGATTCTATTGTAAATTATAAGGTTTCTGAATTTTTTCTTAAAGCTCCAAGCTGACAATAAAATTAAAGATATTTTAGTAGTACATTTTTACTTAGAAAGATTAAACTCCTGATCCTTCTAGCTGCTGAAATAACATTAAAATATTGCCTAAGCACAAGCAGACAAAGTTCCCTATTAAACTGGCAGGGAAGATGAAGTTGCACAGCAACCATGACAGCATTGCATGACACAGGAGCAAATGCCATTCAGGCTAGTGACACTGAAACAGGGAGGAGAATCTAAAATCTCTTTATATTCCTCCCAACCCCCTCCCTTGGGTGCCTAAAAGAAGGGCACACACACTGATCACTTATCAGAAGGCAAGAAAAAAATAAAAATTCCCAGTGGCATTCTCCTTTTAAATGTCTTTTTATTTTGTAGTCCATCTTATTATTTTTTTCAGGGACCTGACTCATCATTTTGAATGTCAATTCTGGTAATTTTCACAGTCTACATGCTTTGTCCTGTTAAATGGAACAGTCAAACTGACTGGTTTTTTTTCCTTATTTTTAAGGGAATTCCTCTCTAATATTTGTCATGTTCTGTAGCTTCATTTCTGCCAGGTGGGAATGGGCTGAAGTCAGGCTTAGAGGAGAACGTGGAATTCTCTCTGCTATGGCAAAATGTGAGTTAGAGGCTGGAGTTTCACCTACTGCTGTTTCTGAGCATGTTCTCACTCCCTCCAGTGCTTTGCTTTGCTTCATGTACTGCTTAACAACACAGGAGCTGGCACGGAGCAGGGTGGTGGATTTCTCATTTCAGGCATCCCACTTCTCATTGTAATGCAATCACTGTCTGCAGATACACAATGCCAGCACATGAGCTGCCAGCAAATGATTTTCCAATTATTGCTCAAACAAATTTATGAAATGAAATTCAAGTGTGATTGTATGTAACAGTTAAATTCTGTAAGCACCTGTTTCCTTTATGTGAGGAACAATATTTCACCTTTTCTTTTTTTTTTCTGTCATTTTCTATCTTATTTTTCCTGCAGTGTGTGTTTGGTATGGTGTTGCTTTCCTCCTGGCATGATGACATCTCTGTTCTAAGCCATATATTTCAATCCAATTGGCAAAAGACCTTTATCCCTGGGACCATGTTCTAGGAAAACATGCTTTTTTATACCATTTAGGAAGGGTTCCTTCACCTACATCATTTCACACCTAACCTTTAACTGCTCCAGTGTGAGTTCAATGGTTAAATGAAGTGATTGATCACCAGGAGTCGAGGACAGGCATTGCCAGTGGCCATAAGGAGGGTGGCACACACTGTATTGGCTGTGCAACCATCCCCTTGGCACAGATATCCACAAGTAGCCACCTGCCAGTATTTCTGATCCTGACAGCCAAGATCAACTTCATGTGTACAAATTTGTTCTCCAGCAGCATTTCTCACTTTTTTTTAAATAGAACAAAGTCTTCCTTTTTAATTGAGATGCAGGAATACTATTTTCTAATATTATTATATTATATATATTATATAATATTAATACTAATAATTCTACAGCTGTAGAAGTGACATTTCATGCCATCAAACCTGGTCATCAGCTGCCACCCAGAGTCACATCCTCCCAACCCTTTCAAAAATGATCAAAGTTCATTTCATGGTATGAAGTGTGTGTGTGTGTGTGTGCCCCCATTTCTGCTGGAATATTGTTGCAGGAATTCAAGGTGTAGAGGGCTGTAAACTTTGTAACTTCCTCTGTGAGCTTACTTATGACCAGTTGAGAGCCATTTGCTCTCCTGGCAGCATTTTCCTTCAGCCTAAGCAGCTCCCCTCTTGTGTTTGTATTTACCTCCAGTGCTCTCCTGCCTCATCTGGGGACGTGTGGGGCATTAGAGGAAGAAGTGAGGCAGTACATGCTCAGATACAATGTTCATATCCCTGCTTTGCTTTAAATGCCTTATGAAGTGAAAAGCAACTAATTTTGTGTCATTAAAATGTAAATTATTCATTTCTTAAGCAGTATAATCAATGGGATTTTCACAGTAGCTATGTTAGTTGCATAACAAAGTACCCACATTAGGCTTTATTATTTATTTAGTAGAGTTTGGTTTTTGTTATGCAAAGCAATTTCTCTAAAATATCTAAATACAAGAAAGTAAGGGTATTGGAAACCTGGGGCTAGATCCTCAGACTGAATTTGTAGATTGGGAGGGAATGAGAAAGGGAATAGGTGATGCAGTTAGGAGAATATTTGGAAACAACCCCAAAGATGAGAATACTCTGAGCTAATTTATTTAAAAGGTCCCAAAAGGAAGGGGCTGGAGTGAGGCTGGAAGGAGAGGCAGGAGTAAGGACAAAAAGGAAAAAGAAAGAAAGGGTGAAAAAGAGAGAGTTAATGATAATCCAAGGACATTGGGTTCAGCCATAATGAGAACGGCTGCTTTTCCCACAAAAGACCGCAATTTTTTAGTTTCTGAAACCACTGCTATTATTGTAATCATGCTTATGGGAAGACAAATTTATCAAATTCACTGGATTCACATAACATACAGCCACATTTTGGGAAGTGTCTATGTCCCAGTAACATTCTGCAGCATAATAAAGTTTAGTGATTGTGGCTCTATAAGGTCACAGCCCACAGTACATATTAGCTGCCAAACACCAAAATGTTTTAGATGTTCCCTGTTTCAGTTAGCATTTTCATTGACTATTCTTCAATGTTTTGGTTTGGTTTAAATGTAGAAAATGAAGACATTTTATGCTTTTAGAAAGTCAGGGCACTTATAATGGGGTAGTGTACCGTGTTACCAATGCAAGAATGAAATAATTTTCAGTGAAAATGTCCCTGTGATTATTGACATTCACTTCCAAGGGAAAATTGCCACCCTGTCAATACCAGTGTTGTTCTGATAGAACCTGAGGTAACAGATATGTTTGTGTGAGGTGGGAGTTTAATAAGCAAGCAGACATGTCAATCATGATAAACATCCCCATGATCCCACCTCTGCCAATCTGTCACATGGAAAGACAATGCTGCTACTAAAGTCCAAATCCTCTTAGATCCCAACGCTAGACTGTAAAACAAAATTGAAGTCATCAAATTAAAGCACAGAATGCACACAGAGATGTAGAACATCAAATTTTCTACCACTCTGCTAGGCTAGACTGTGCTGGGACATGGATGTTTTACACATAATGAGTATAAATGGATCCTCAATATCATTTAGCTGATAAAGTCTGTGCCCCAAAATTGTTTTAGAAAACCTACACCTGACTTCACTGTAAGATGGCAAAGTAGTCTATAGTAGCCATGCAAAAAAGCAAAGACTGTATCAAAGTTAAAAGGAATATATTTTAGCAGGATAATGAACATTTTGCCATGAGAAGTCTGTTGCAGAGGGACCAGCAGAGCTACCTATATATTTCCTTAATCTGCTTTTCTTTCCCATCAGGCAAAAACAAGAGTACAGAGGAGACTACAAAATACAGAAGTTTCTCACAGAAAAGCTGGATTATAGAAGTGCTATGGATTACTTCTGATGATTTATGTGATGGACATGGCAGTCAACTCCTGATCTAACACCAAGTGGTGTGTGGGGGTGCAGGATGGAGTTGCCACTAGGGAGAGCTGATTTTGGGAGCTCCTAGTAAGTCAGCTGGCGTGGGATGCAGCCTTGCAAATAGATGTACTGTTTTCACAGATACTCCTCTTGGCTTGCATAATCAGGTGAGGCTTTGGGATGTACCAGCCCCCCCAACAGCTACTTGTTGTGGAATGGAGGGCTGGTAACCATTCCCAGAACAGCTGCACAGACAGAGCAATCCAGCAGCTCCAGCCTTCTCTCTTTCCCAGTGCCCTACAGCACAGAAGTGCTTTCCAGCAGACACTCGGCCCTCAGCCATGGTAACACTTACAATTAAAACTAGGTCGATAGTTGAAACCACAAGGAACTAATTGTCTACATAACTAACAGTTCTGGCACTGGGAAGACAAAGAGAGACAGAAAAATATTTTGAAAAACTTGAGGAAATTCTTCCTAGGTAATTAATTGCTCTTTGAAGAGGAATTGCAAAAATAGGGGAAGAAATGTAATTTGTGAATTTGCACAGATCTCCTCCCTAGAATTCCATGTGTCCCTCTTGTCAAATTATGCAACACATTCTAAAATCTTCTCATATTTAAAATATATGTAGTAATCTGCTTTGTAACTATTTCTGGCTAAATACACCGGCACTACAATTCAGAGCAAAGCTCAACTGAGAGTGTTTTCTGGAGCAGCCATTAAAAAAAAAATAAAAATATATATATATATTTACAATGCTTTTACCTTCCTGACCAATATAGTCTAGATTCAATGCTGTGGATCAATATTATGGTTGAATTATATCACCTTCTGAATCAATCTCATATGGCTGAGATGCACTGAAAATATTAAAAAGAGAAGGAGGCAATTAAGGCAGAAAAAAAAATCCACAAACCTTAAATAAAGCCACTTTCTATCACTTTGCTAAAATAAGCTTTTAGGCAGATGCTAATATTCTGAGCTGGCTGGCAGCCTGAAATGAGTTTGTGGGAATCAGGTAGCACAAATGGGGTTGTCTCAGAGAGAATATAAAACCTTCTGTGAGTTTATTTAGCATTTTCCTGATGTCCCAGGTGTCCTCAGGGGGCCAGAGAAGACATGATCCCTGTCCCTGGAATATCAAGCCCATGCAGTGCGGTGTGCAATGCAAAAGGCAGGTGTCATACAGAATGTGAGTGCCTGGAACAGGATTCTTGGTACCATCACACAGTGCTGCGATGCTTTCCAAGTGCAGAACCCCCTCCAAAATCCAATCCATGCAGAAATTAGTCAAGGGCTGGGAGCAGATGAGTCACAAGTATCTAGGGGGTGACATTGTGTAGGTTATGATTTGAACTCTTATTGTTTTTTCAGCAGGCAATATAAACACAAACTAATTTATTCAACACTGCTATTACAAACATTTCTTGTTGACTGCTCTCTACAGAGTGCTTTAAAATAAAAGTTATAGCTATTTAACAGTTTTTCAATTGTTATATATGAGTGGAACTGAGATTGATCTTGACTAAATTGAAGTTGCTTTCTGAATATAACTTTGCTGTAATTGCAGACCTCTCAAAATACATGTGCCTATAAGAGCTGTTGCTACATCTCCAGTGGCAATAACATATATTTGCAGTATTAAGTAGTTCTGGGTTCCCTCCACGTGGCTCTAGTTTTCCCTGCAGCAGCCAAAGGTGCAGACCAGTTACCCAGCTACAGAGCTTGAGGCTGTATACAGCATGCTGAGATCATAAAAGGTATCAAGGTAATCATCTGAGCATGCAGCAAACATAAAAACAGGGTTGGATTCCTAAAGTTATGATTCAGAGGTGGGTACGTCAACCATCAACAACTTTTTATTTTCTGTAACAACTCCCAGGGAATTATATATAGTTGTAGGAATCTGCAAGCATGAGCATCATGAGTATTATAAGGCAAACTCTGATGGGAATCTGTGCCTCTTCTGTGCTATGTAAGGCTTGTTTCTTTGATACAAGAGAAGGACAAAAAGCCTCATGCTTACCACAGGGTGAGATAATTCCCTTAGCCAAGCACTGCAGTGGAGGTGATACAGAGCCCAGACTCTCACTCCGTTCCATGATTTTTCTGACTACCCATATCCTACACCAAATGTCTCATTTTAGTAAAATATGGATCATGAACTGTTGTCTCAGGTAACTTTCCAAGTTCTGTTCAGAAAGGCAGGTTTGGCCTCTGAGAGCATTTAACAACATAAGCAAGGTCAGCCTCCTGCCCGGTGTATTCTCAGGTACTTGGTGCAGTATATAGGAAAGAGGGATACCACAGCTTCCTTCTCACCCATTAATTACCAGGAGAACTACTAAACCCACTATATGCAAAGAATGGTTTGTATTTATGCATGATAATTTGATCTTGATTTTGTTAAATTTGGAAATAAGACAGAACAGCCTGCCTGCTACATCCCAGAGGCATTTGTGAAGTGTTTTAAACACTTAAAGCATAATAAATGCTAAAAGTTAAATATCACAACGACAAGCAAAATGCTATTGGTGCAGTAATGAGCATCCACAATGCTCTGAAACCAACCACTAAAATATTCTTGTTTGTTTCTGCATAGCACAACTACAGGCAGCTGACATTGAATAGAATTGTCTAGCCCCATATCTAGAGAGTAAAGACAAGTATTTCTAATTGCTCCTGATTTCAACTTTCCATACTCCAGAAAGTTGTCTTCACTGTAAAGTGTTAAAAAATTATATGCCATGTTAGATGTGCTGAGTGCTGTCTTGGAATACTGCTTACTCTGCTTCAAATTAATTTGCATCTAGGTGTGGGAATTTTACAAACGTGATATGGCAGCTCAAAATATCACTTTTGCCGCATGAGCAAATGTCAGGAAAACTATCCATCTGCATTCAGAACAGCACCCAACTGCACTGTTTCCTCCAATAAGATGGTGTCTGATGTCATTCAAACAAACAGATGCATTCATTTCTTTCTCAGGGTGAAACAGGAAATATTTGTAAGTGACAGCATATTTATCACTCTGCTTGTGCTGGTACCATCCTTGTATCCTATTATTTTTCTCAAACTCTTCAGGTAGAGAAATTTGACACCCTGCTCAGTAACCCCACTTTATCTGCCCAAATATTACTGGGCTCTCATCAAGGAATTTCCACAAGAATTTTTTAAGTGCATGAAGTTCCATGCTAATATTTTTTTATTTAACTCCTAAAAAATACACCTATCCCAAGCCTGGATCAATAATAATTCCTTAATGAAAATGCAGTCAAAGCCACAATACCCCATCAGAAATAACTGCTTTCTAAACTAATTTTCTTTATAGATGAGAAAATTTACTAAACAACCTGTTAAACAAATACTAGCATGTTTACTTTCCACAATGCAAGAAAGGCAAAAGCCAAGAAGCATTCCCAGGAAGAAAAAAACTCCAGTAATTACTTAATTTTAAACAATCCTAAGAGCAATAATAGAGTGCTTTGCATCTTTGGCTACCTCTGTTAAGCAATTAATGGCTCACAGTAAGCTGAATGTCAAACAAATACTGCAGGTTGTTTGCTGCTATTTATGCCTGTGGAATGCAATTTTGTTTTTCTGCTTATGTCCCATTTCATCACGTCACATCAAATCATATTTTGTCAGTATTTATTAATTCAGCAAAATCTAGTCACATGACACACACTTCAGTGAACCTAGTATTAAAAACAAAGCTTTCCATTGTTCCATGTGTATTTTTTCTTTTTAAATGTGACTAGATAAATCCAATTAACCACTGACTTCCACGTCAAACTTATTGCATTTCAAGCATGTTTTTACTTCAAGTGTTAGCTGTCATTTAAATTAATATTCCCCTTTACTTTTGAGTTGCAGCCCACAGACTACTGAAGAGATGATTTCCTCTTTGCAAGAGGAGTGACTTGAGCTAATGCTAATGGGAATTACTGAGGCATACCATTAAAGTTCTAGAGAGTACCAAGTTTTCAACAAGACCAAGTACCACTGTGCCACTTAGAGACTATTTTGCAAAAAGTAAAATGTTAGCAAAGAAACACAGGCAAATTTTCCTTCTACCCTGCTATTACTAAGTCTCATTTTGGTTTTATACATGGGACAACAAAAAATTAAACATCTACATTGCATCCAAAAAAACAGGGAGGGAAAGAAAGGGATGAAGAGAAAAAATAAAATTAACTGGTTTACCTGATACTGTACAACACCTTTCCAGTTTTAGAAATCCTCAGCAACTTGTTGTCTGTTGTGACATCATGGAAATTTGCTCCCTTCTCATTGGCAAAGAATAAATCTGGCTTCCAAATAGAATCCAACATAGAGGGATCCAAATCCAGGGAATCATCGGGATATTCGCTGTAAGCCAGACGTGAATCATTCCACTGCTGTCTCAAAAAAATGTTCACTCTGTAGTCCTACAGAAATGTCATGTAAAAAGGTTACTAAGCCACCAAAACTGGAAGCCCACTTTAGCTTGCTTTATGTTCTTAGACTTACTGCAGTACCAGCATTACAGCAAACATTTGTGTTATCCTTTGAACATCAGAGTTGTCAATTGAAAATAAAGTTGGCAAACTGCTGCATTGAACCAACCAAACACAACTGGTACATTTTCCAAATCAAAATTCCTTCAGTGATGAGAAAAATATTAACTGCAACCTCCACAATTAAATGTAACCCTCTTTCAAATGTTGTGGATTACCTAAGAGATATTTGGAAATTCAAAAAGCATTGTAGCTAAATATATACAGTTTCATCAAAGATTCTATAAAATTACCAATTTAAATAAATTGATTCCAATATGTCATTTATGTGTAATGTACTCATGAACAGTATTTAATTCCAGTGAAGCCAAAATTGTATAGAAGAAATTAAATCACAACTTCTTATTTACCATTTGTTTCATTTTCCTATTTACTGTGTAATTTCTGTGTCTTTTCCTTCATTTCCCTGTCTGCATCCCATTACAATTGGCCTGATTATGTTCCTCTGCTTGGTGGCCTGCTAGTCACAACTGGGCAAGGCAGAAATTACTTAGAGGCTCATTTAGAACCAACATTAACACTGCGTTAATAATGGGTTATTAAATGGGAGTGCAAGAAGAGCTTTCAGGTTCTAAACTCTCTTCAGGGAACGGAAAGAAGCAAATGCTTACTCTCCCTATCCCAGGTCTCCAAAGTCAGCAAATAAGATCTTCATTTCTCTGAAATTGTTATTTTTAATTTGTTTGTGAACATTAGAAATTAGAAATACTTAGAAATACCATCTACTCTTCCTCTAAAAGAAAAAGAATAATATATGTATTGATTATATTATCTGAAGGAATGCTTTATCAAATAATTCTGCTGACAGTACAAAGCATTAACATTTAGGATTTGCTTTATGGTAGCAGCTGTACATTAAAATGGCAGCACTGTGCTTTTGACTTGGAAAATGTATGATCTGACTGGGTTTTAGTCAGGTAACTGAACTGCATAGAAAATACCTTATCACCCTTGAAATGTAGATAAATATTCTCACTCTGATCACAACTGCAGAGAGCAGCTTGCCCAGTGTGCAGACTCTGAACGAGCCCCTCTGAGCCTCAGTTTTCACCCCCTTTGCTCCATGGGCTGGTAGTGAGGTGTGCTGCTGCCCTGACAGAATTTCTGACATCCAAACTGATGCACATTTTGAACCCAGTGGGAAGATGCTTTACAATCTCAGTAGGTGAGTAACTTTTCTTTGTTTTTCATTTTCATCTTGCTCTTGGGTAGATGTGGTTCAAAACAGGAATGTTGACTAATCAGAGCACGACAGACCTTGAGAAAGGTCTCAAGAACAGCATTTATTAAAGATACCTACAGAAGCCTGCATCTGTTTTTCACAAGTCATTGTACTTTTTATGATGATCTTGTTTCAGACATTTAAATATCAAATAGCTACTTGTAGTTCTGAGCTCATAAAATGTCATCACTTCTTGTGAGGATACACCATCCACAATCATACTATCCCTTATTTCATGGTCTTAGAAACTGAGAGTGTCTTGTGTTTATAATGTGTCTTTAAGCTTATATTTGTCTTTAAGTATATATGTGTCTCAGAGTTTATATGGGACAGCTTTAGTTACAAATCCAGGAACGCACTGATTCTAATTCTGCAGAAAAGCAGGAAGGAGCAACTGCTGATGGAATAAAATTGGAACAACTAGTTGTGAGGCTGCCTTTTATTCTTCATTGTAATATGATATATAATGTGGAAAACAGAGGGATTTTTTTCCTCCATGACATAGAAATCATAAGTCAGATCAGTAAAATAGAAGTATATAAAAAATTGCTTTGATGAACTTCAGTGTTTGGTGATTTAGATAATAAAAAACTCTGAAAAATCTTCATTCATAGAAAAGATTGCATATGATAATATATATTATACCAAAATCAGAAATAGTGCCAATAAGATTACACTATATTTTTCAATGTATCTCTTCATAAATTTATCAGACTCATCACACCAATACAGTTAGAAATGCTTTCCCTCTGCAGGCTTTGTTGTTAGAAGCAAAACGGAACTGAAACCTTTGTTTAAGTCTGATAGGCTTTGCATATTGTCCTGGGGTGACGACACATATATATGTGTAAATATTTTAATGAGAAATAAAAATATAAATATAACATGCACATCTCAAGAACAGCATTATTTTTTCCTCCTATGCTTGCTGCATAAGCATTTGAGAGGGACGTGTGTTTACACAGTCAGACTTAATCATGTGCAGAATTTTGAATTTAGTTTTCCTGAGCTACCATTGTAACTGTGTTTTGAAGGAAAATTCTCTTGAGAATGGTAGAACATGGAGCTGAGGCAGACTACAGTGTGTGTTTTGCAAGGTCCTGAGGGTAGAAGTGGGTGGACTGTAGTAATACACTCCTACACAACCACAAATACACCTACTCTGCAAATTCCTTCTGACAGCACCACCACTCTGAACAAGGAGTGTGGACCTGAAGATTCAATCTCAGATGCAATCCTAGTGTCAGCAATAGCTCAAGGCAACTCAGATAAAGAGTTTTCCTCTGTTCTCGAGCCATAAGCCCAGAGTAGTACAAACATGCTGAAAAGATATTAATCTGATTAGATTTAGTAGCTCTATCTGAAGATTTAGGGACTTGATCCACAGACATACTTAGTTTGTATTATAGGAATGTAGATAGATATCATTTTCCAGCAAATCTAAATCCAGATTCAGTGCCCAGAGCACAGCTCTGGATCCCTTTGGTCTCAGGCACTGCTGTGGCAGGAGAAGTGCAGGGGAGCCCCCTGCCCCATTCAGTGCTACTCTCTGTCTAAACCAGCACTTGTCTTGGGTCTGAGCTTCCCTCCCATCTTCCCCTCCCACAGCAGTGATCACCCAGGAGTTCACCTGGGGGCCTGAAACAAACAGCAGACTTAGCTGGCCTTCCATGAATAGGAGGGGTTTGCCAAAAAGACTATTCTGTCTCTCTCTCTCTAAATCCTAAAGACGAATTCTAACTGAGACGTAGTGGTTTGATGACCTATTCCAAAGCTGTGCAACAGAAAAAGAGCTTGGCTACCTATGGGCATAAACATGAAGTGTGTCCCCAGTGGCTTCAGTGGGAGCCTTTTTATTTAGTTAAATGTGTACAAGTGAATTAATGAGGAGCTAATAAGGTTATTGCTAATTATGGTGTTTTTTCCTCTAGATGGGACATAGTATCATACAACCAGGCACAGCAAAGCTTTTAAAACTAAGAAATGGCAAATTTTTTTTCTGCTAACATAAGTACTAAAAACACAACTGGAGTTTGAATCATTTACCCTGACAGAGAATGTGCTGCATAGTGTCAGTCATTGATTATAGGGCATAACAACAATAATAATGTTCTCACAGTTAGTCATTTCTGTAATTAACAATTAGCCTGTCAATGTACAAACCACTCTTAACTTCTCTTACAGCTGATAGCTAAAAAATCCTGGTCATTAGGAACAGTGAACATTTGAATTCTTTGGGACGCTGCCCAGGCTCATGTAGATTACTCATCTGTGATACTCAGCTGCAGTCATGCTGTACAGTGAATTTTCTGCTGAGTGCTGCATGTGTAAATACTTCCAAAAATAGATACAGAATTTACTCTCATAACTGCTTTATTCAGTGAAGTTATTCAGAAACATCTTTTTCTCTTTCTTTGCGAGTTAGGGCTTAAATTAGAGACAAATAAATCAAAGAAAATTTTCAACTATATCATCTTGACTCTGGCCTTTTTTTTTTACTGTTTTCATTTTGGTATAATTTATATCATTTAATAAGAAAGAAAAGTGTTTCTTTTGCAGGAAAAATAATCTTTTGGGATACTGTTCCATATGTGCATTACAGAGCAGAAAGACAGTTACATCTCTATTTTGTTTCTCTAGATCTTCAGGAATAAAACTCACGAAAAGTTTGTGGAATTCATCCATCTGAATCAGCATTAAATCCTGTTTTATTTCTTAATGTAAGGTTTTAGCTTTTAGAAGAGTGTTCTGGACATTCCTTTCACATAGGAAGGAATTTTATTCTGTACTGTGTGTCTTAATCAGAGAACAGAAACTACTCCTGACAATGTTACTCAGAACCTGGCTTACTGAATTTAGTAGGTCTGGGACTGTAATCCTGTTTGTCATGTTAATTTCTGCTACTGAAAGATTCTCTGAGCAAATTTCCATCTTCCAAGTTTCCAATGAACTGCTCTAGATGGCCCAAGTTATATTCTGATGGTGTCTCTTCAGTGAATGTACATGGTTTCACTAAGCATTCCTCTCCTCTGAGACAGGACTGTCTCTATTGAATTTGCAATCCAGGCTTTTAAATGAATCATTTAGTTTTATGTCAAAACCATCAAGAACATTTACAGGGAAAAATGATTCCTAGGAGTCAAACAAACTTGTTATTTATCACAAGGGATGCCAACAACTTTACCACGTGATTATATCTATTTCAGAAAGGCAAAGTACTTGGAACAGTTATTGATGTCTGCCTCTCAGAGCAGACTCCTAAAACTAATCACAATAGTCATTAAAGAAGTGACAACATTAAGGAAATCAATATCAAATAACTGAACAGCATCTTATAGAAATCTTTCCACATTTTCAGCAGATATAATGAACAAAGCAAAATAAGAAAGCCAATAGTCTTTGTTTTCATCTACTTGAATGTTTAGCTGTTTTCAGAAAAATGTGTTAATGAACATTGGAAAGGTGCACATTAACATATTTGATAGAAGGTAAAATGCAATGAGGGGATTTAATCAAAGCAATGAAGGAGTCTAATTAATGCAATCAGCATTAGGTCGTGCAAATATTTTCATTGAATGCCATCTTGTAAAGCTAGTGACGTGCAGGATTTTTGCTACTTAATGCTATGCTGATATCTCTACACACTGAGATCAACAGACATGGCTGGGTAAAAATGCTATATTCACAGCTATCCTCTCAGAATCCTTAAAATACAGGAAAACAATTAATATTTTCAAAAAATGATGACAATTAAGTCTGTTGATAATTATGTTACGTACTGATATGTTTTATTCCCTGTAATTTTAAAATTTATTTCAGTTTTCTTTTAAGGTATTTTTAAAATATTACAGATACGTAGTCTAAAGCATTAACTTATCTGTTTGTGTTATAGCTCTTCATGCTACAGCTTGTCATTTATAGAAAGTCTTTCCCACAATGTTGAAGAAAGCAACCTGGCCTAGCAATAACTTGCCTTTTATCTCCAGAAAACATTAAATAACAGAGTGGGGTTTTTTTTTAAGAAAATTGTTTAGGAGCAGAAGATTTGGGATCCTACATTCTTTAATCACTGCCTTCAAAAATGATGGCATGAATTACAATTGAATCTAAATTAATATTAAACAAAATACATAAGTCAGGCTAAAGATCTTTTCCTCCATAAAGGAAGGCCTGCAAGGCAGTATCTATTCCATTTTATTAAACAAGCTAATTTTTTGGTTTACTCCAAGTGGAGAGCAAGTTCATTTTTAATTACCAAGTTCCCAGTCCTACAGGAAGCCAAGCACCATTATTGCCCCTGGCTTCAGCAAATCCAGAAACACCTGGGTGCTGTGTAAGAATCTCTGGAAAACAGAGCTGTGAAACTACATTGCAGTGTCTTCAAAAGTGCCATAGATATGAGCATCTAATAATTATTATTATTTATCACATTATTATGATAAGTCTGTCAAGAATATCTCTGAGGATTAATCCTCATAGTCAGGTGTATGTAGGCTTAAATAAAAAAACAGATCTTTTTTATTCACTTTTAAAAAAGATTTAAAAACTCAGTATCTTTTTAAATAGAATCAAAAAAATATTTTTTTTTCTTAGCAAATATTGAAAAAATGTAATAGACTGATGGAATTCTAGACTAAAGTGTTTTTTTAAAAGTTGGATGAAAATTTTAATTTTCATTTTTCTTAGTTTTTGTTTATCCTATATTTTCCAATTTTCAACATTAAAATCTGACCTTTTATTTTTATTTTTTTTTTGACTGTGTCCTTTGCATTCAGTCAAAATACAAGCTTCAGTCAGGTGGAATCCCGTTATATCCTAGTACTAATTTCACCTCAAAATACTCAAGTCTTATACCCACATGTTCTAGCCGTTTGACTCAAGTTTTACACTTACTTCTGTGACTGGTGTGGCTGCAATTCACAGAGATCTATCTCAGTTAAACAAGACCATTTTCTGCAGCAGCAGGTAATTCAGCATGTGGTGTAAAACACACTCAAATATGGTGCACTTGGCAGGGAAACCTGCAGCTGAGCTCCAGCTGTTCCTCTGCCTCTTCAGAGCTAATGAAACCTGAGAAAGCAGGTTTGCACACACCTGTATTTGCTGCCATCACAGTCACTACAGACTGTGGTGCAGTCCCCATGTAGGTGTGTTTAGACTTGACAGGTGAGTTTAATTTTATATATATATATATATACAAATATATAATATATTATATTTATATATATAATTATTATATATTTATTTTATATTATTTTATTTTTACTCAGGTTTTTAGTGGCTTCATAACTTAGTAAAGGTCCCTACATCCTGAGTATCTCTATCCTACATCACATCCCACTCCTTCACAAGATGGCTTCAATGATCAGTCCCACTCACCATTGTAGTTTCTGCTATTGAACCAAAGCTGTTGATAAATATGTTGCAGGTAACATTTACAGGAGGACCTGCAAGTTGAACAATAAATAGAAAAATTGACAGGTTGTGCTCATGACATATATTAAGTACTGTTGTTCTCTTGCCAGTGGCATCATAGCACTTACCATTGTGGTTTCTGTGACTGATCCAAAACTGTTGATAAAAATATTGCAAGTAACGTTTACTGGAGGACCTGTGGAATGCAATAAAAATGTTGCAATATACATTGAAACAAAAGTTCAGATCCCTCAGCCTCCGTACAACCTGGTACAGATGTGGCTGAAAACAAGTAGAAAGTGAGTTTTCTCAAACAGCTCACGTAAGTTTTGATTTTCTTTAAAAAGAAAAACATTATCAGCACTAATTTATTTAACTTGGTTTCATTGGAAGTTGTTATATAAACACACAGAACTACATCCTTGCATTTAGAGATTCACAAGAGAGCAGAGTGAGGGCTTTTTTTCTTATCCACAGTACCAGCACAGAATATACTTTAGCACTGCTACCACTCCTCTCTTCCTTCTCCCAGAACTTGAAGTAAAAAGGTTATCTCTCCACATTTACTCCACTCTGCAAGCAAAGGTTTGCCAATGAAATTCCCAGCAAGTGAAAATTTTCACATTGCCTCCAGTGCACAAGCAGCTCTTCATGCACCTAATCTGGAAGCATCTGGCTTGCCATAACCAAATATTCTAGCAATATCTGTTCTTGCTTGAACATTTCACTAAACAGCTACTTGTATTCTCTTCCCTCCCACCACCTTTGCTGTTGTTCATCAGTCACTGATGTGTGGCAGAATGAATGGGGACTTAATATTTAATTAGTTGCCTATTAGCCTCCTTGATTTTTTAGGTGTGATGAAATAAACTGGGGTTCTCAACAGAATCAAAAAGGATTAATGCTAATGGCCTGAATTCCAGTGACACAGAAGTTGGTACATGCATTGAGTATCAAGTACTTTCTTCTATCTTTTGCCATTAGTATTTTTAATCACTCCTTATATTTTTAATATACTTATTTTTATTTATGTACTTATTTTTAATCATAATCCTTATAAATGAAAAAAATTCAGTGCAAAGAACATAAATAACCCGATTTGGTTTGTAATTCAGATCTGAAATTTATTTACAAAAGATGGAAACATTATTACTTTCTTTTTAGAAAAACGGGAGAATAAACGAATGAGTTCAATGAAACCCATTGTCAACTACCAAAGGCTTTACTACCCACCTTAAAGGAAACAATCATGTTGGTTTTGGGATTAAAAACCACAAGAGTAACATGTTTGGAGGCTGTTAAGTTCCAATGAAGTGTGTTGTTCAGCTTGTCTTTTTACAAGAATTGTTTTTAAAACACCTCCTTTTTATCTTGCAAATGTGTTTTCATTTCCAATACCAAGTCAAAAACAAGTCAAATAGTCTGCTATTTTCCCTCCATATTATCATTTTTGTTCCTTTGAATTTGTGGTATTTCTACTGGCTAGGCACCTTGAACACCTGACATAGTGACTCACTGTATCGTTGAAGCTGGAAGGAGCCTCTGGAGATCACCCAGTCCTCACAGCCCATCTTTCCCCAGAGCAGGATCAGCTAGAGAAGGTTGCTTAGGACTGTGCCACATCAGACTTAGAATATATCCTGAGATGGACACTCCACAGCTTCTCTACAGCCTGTGCCAGTGTGCAGTCACCCTCACAGCAAAACTCTTTTGTTTAAGTGGAATTTCATGTGTTTCAGCTTGTGTCCACTGCCTCATGTCCTGTAACCAGGCACCACTGAGAAGAATCTGGCTACTTCTTCTTTACTTACACCTCATCAGTTATTCATGCACACGGTTGAGATTCCCCAGAACCATTTTTCCCCAAGCTGATCTCAGCCTCTTCTTGTATGACAGGTCCTCCAGTCTCTTAACTACCTTCAAAACATTTTTCTTGACCCATAGCAGTAAGTTCATGTCTCATACTGGGGAGCCCAGAGCTGGACTCAGCATTCCAGGTGTGTCTCACCAGTTCTGAGCAGAGCAAAGGATCCCTTCCCTCAACCTGCTGGCCATGCTCTGCCTAATGCAGCCCAAGAGTCCACTGGCTGCCTTTGCTGCAGGGACACATTCCTGGCTCATGTTCATCCTGGTATCCACCAGGAGCCCCATGTCCTTTTCTACAAATCTGCATTCCAGCTGGGCATCTCCCAGATTGTTCCTTCCAAGCTGCAGGACTGCATTCCCTTTCCTGAGCACAGTGAGGTTCTGTTGGCGCATTTCTCCAGCTTTTCCTGGTCCCTCTGAATATCAGAAAATTCTCTATGGCATCAACCATTCCTCCCAGTCTTCTATCTCCTGCAAATTAGTTGAGGGTGCACCATATCCCATCATCCAGGTAATTAATGAAGATGTTAAACGGTACTGGTCCAGTACCTGTGGTACAACAGTAGTGACTGGCCACCAGCTGGACTTTGTGCTGCTGGTCACAACCTTTGAGTACTGCAATTCAGTCCATTTTCCATGCCCATTTGGCTGCTCTGTTGCAGTAGTCTGTTCATGCTGGGAGAGACAGTAACAAAAGCCTTGCTAAAGTTGAAATATACACTCTTCTGCCCTGATTCATGAAGCCTTTCCAGTTGTCATAGAAGGCTTCCAGCATTCCAAGGAATTATTTCCTCTTCAGAAATCCATGCTGACTACAACCAGTCATCTTCCTGTCCTTCACATCCAGAAATGCCCTCAAGAGGATTTGCTCAAGGCTTCAAGGTAAGGCTGGACAGCCTGTAACTCCTGTATTCTGCTGCTTGTCTTTCTTAGAGATAGGAGTGACTTTTCTTTTTTTCCAATCTCCACCAGTTGCCATGACCTTTTAAAGATAATTAAGAATGCAACCACCCAACTTCCACAGCTATACTAAGCACTTGTGGGTGTTTCCTATGTGGTCTCATGGATTTTTCTGTGTCTAGTTTGCCTAAGTGTTCTGTAACCTAGTTCTTCACCTCTAAGTTTCTATTGATTTGGTCTTTTTCACAGGTCTCAGTGTGATGGGATTCCTGAAGACCATTCTTGACAGTAAAAACTGCAGAGAAAGAGGCTCACAGCTGTTGTCTTGCCAAGGCCATCATATGTGAGCATCACAGTTCCAGCTCCTGAGTGCCAGCAGAACCTAGTAAACATGCTTAACTACATTAGGAAAACATGGTTTATGTATGTGAGGAAATATGCTGCCACATCACAGACTGCAGTCCAGATGTGCAGAAGTAGGTATGTGCCAGAGCACTGTATTTTGAAATAAAGCCAATACCTCCCTCTGTTTCCATACTTAATTATAATGTCTTTTACTTGCCTTCTGCTGGTAGGAGTGGAATACTAGAAGAACTATAAGAACTCAGTAAACTCAGTAAAAAAATAGAGAGATCAGGTTTGTTCCTCACCTGAGGAACTTAAATATAAATAAGTCTATGAACCTGATTAGATGCATCCCAGAGTCTTGAGGGGATTGGCTGATGTAGTTGTCAAATTATTCTCCATGATATTTGAAGAGCCATGGCAATCAAGTGAAGTTATTGGTGACTGGAAAAAGGAAAGCATTGCACCCATTTTTAAAACTGGAAAAAAGGGGACCTGGGAACTACTGACCTGTGAGCCTGACCTCTGTGCTTGTGAAGATCATGGAGCAGATCCCCTAGGAGCTGTGCTAAGGCACGTGGAGGACAGGGAGTTAATTTGGGACAGCCAGCACTGCTCCACCAAGGACATGTCTTGCATGGCCAACCTAGTGGCCTTCTATGGTAGGGTGACTACATCAGTGGTCAAGGGAAGGGCCACAGATGTCATTTATCTGGACTTCTGTAAGGCCTTTGACACAGTCACCCACAGCTGGGAATTTAAAAGGTGTGTAAAATTTGTTCAGCCTTCAGGAGAAGAGGTCCCAGGGACACCTTATTGTGACTTTTCAATACTTAAAGCAGGACTCTAAGAAAGATAGGAACAAATTTTTAGTGGGGCATTCTGCAGTAGGACAAGGGGTAATGGTAAACTAAAACACACTTGAACCTATAAGATTTTTCTAATCTAAGAGTTCAATTAAAATGAAAGCAGCAAACTTCTGTGAAGCATAGCCAAGGTTTCAGGACACAATCTAAAAATCTTCAGAAGCAAAGGAAATAATTAACTTGACTTTTCTGCCTAAACTCTAAAAAGACTTGACATTACCTACAAAAAATTAAGCAAAGTATACTTTATAACTAAATCCTTTTTTCCCCCTAGTTTTCCTTTTGTCACTTCCAATGCAACAAGGTAAAAGTCCAGGTGCCTTTCAGGCACATTCAAGATAATCAAAGTGTTCTTTGAGTCATAAGGAAAATGTTTCTCAAAAGGACCCAGGCAAAAAAAAAACCACTAAACCAAGTCCAAACCAGGCAGCTAATGCTCAAATCAACCAGAAAGTACATGTCTGGTATTCTGATAAACAGCTAAGATATTGCTTCTGTTCCCTGCAGCTCCCCTGCTTCCCCAGAGGGGCTGGGGCTGCTGCTGCTGCTGGTCAGCAGGGCTCTCTGATACACTGCCTTCCTGAAAAACCCTGACATCAGCATGTGTCACACACCTCCTGTCACTTCGGGGCACTTAACACTCACAGAACATCCCTGGCACTCAGCTCCTCACCTTGCCCACAAGAAACCTGAATACACAGAATATTGCCCTGAATGTGCTGCAGCATGTTGCCTCAAAACTCCTGTACCCAAGGTGTCTGTGATCTTATTGCCATCTGGCTAGAGAATGAATCTTTTCCTTATCAGCTGCCAGAGGAGGTGAATCCATTCCAATGTACAGAACAGTCCCCATGTGGAGTGATGAGTGCTGAAAGAAATACATTTGAGCCCCATCCAGCTCCTGACTCCAGCCTCTGCTAAATATTCTTCAGTATTGATAACACACGGTCACAAATCTTGCTTCATTTGGTATGTTCTTGAGATTTACTTGAACTCCTTCCCTGAAAGAGGAAAACAGGAGATGATCCTAACTGCAACTAATCATATCTACATCCTCAAATCCATCCCAACTCTTGTCTTTTTTTGGTGTAGTTTCCAGGTCACACCTGGCAGCCTTTTCTCTTCACATTAATTCCAACTATATAGCTAAATTGTCCTTAGTGGGAAGGGAATATTATAATCATACAAGAGATTTAAAATGGTGCCTGTGCACTTGTCAATTTTCTTTGATATGTGTATTTATTAAGGGATTGTATAAGGCAAAATTAAATGCAGTACACATAGAGAACTGTGGGCAAAGCAGACATGTGGAAGCAAAAATAAAACATAACAAGGCAGAACCACCTTATGGAATGACAGTGGAAATATTGGCAAGATATTTACAGATCTGTGAGGAATCTTTTATCTTTTTCTATACATAGTATTTTCTGGTCTACCTTCTCAATTCACCCTTTGTGCCAATGCAGAGTCTTTTCTCACTATCTCAAATGGTTTGTTTTGTACATACAGAGGAGAAAGATGAGCCAAACCTCCCTTCTCCCCTTACCACGGAGAGCAGGGTAATCTAGGCTATCTGAGAGGACTAAAATCAATCCCACCTGAGTGTGGAGATAGAGCAGGAATCCAGGAACAGAACCAAGGGGCTAAGTGGGGAGGCAGTGATCCCAGAGGGGACTGAGAATTGCTTAGTCAGTAGGACAGGGATTTCATGTCAGAGCTCAAACAAGGGAGGTGATCAAAATGTGGATGGTGGCAGGACAAAGACCCACATGCTGACTTGAGCACCAGTAACACACATCCTAGGACAGCAGGAGAGGACAGGGGAACTTGCTGGAGATGGTTTTTAAAATGTGAGTTCTGGAGACAGAAGGTTTTAGAGACCATTTATCCCCAACCAAACTGAACAGCCTCCAACATCCATCAGGGTCCTCATGAAACCTGAAACAGGGCTAACCCCTATGGAGGCCGCTGCTTCTGCAGCTGCACTACTACAGGTACTGAATTACCACTTTAAAGCTTGCCAAGGCATCTCTCCATGGCCCTGCAGGCACATCCCTCTAAGTCAGACAAGGATAAACTGCTGCTGGGACACCTCAGCTGGCCATGGTCATTAGGCAGGGACAAGTTGTTCATCATCCTAGCTCCTTCCCTTCTCAGAGTGGAGCACACAGGAGAACGACAGGAGAAGTTCTATCAAAGGCAGCTCAGTCCTGTGGCCAGTGGCCATGGCTGTTGGGCCAGGGAGACAAAGGCAGCTTTGATGCACTGAAGAAGTTCCTCTGAGACAGAAGGATCCTGCAGCTACTCCAGAAGAAGTGCAGCTGCACACTTGTTTCCAAGGGCGCATGTAATGTCTAGTCCAAACTGTGATGAGAAAATTCACACAATTTAATGAGTTTGCTTAAGGTTATAGTAAGAAATCAGGAGGCGGACCACAGGTAGCCTTTTTTGCAAGCACCTAGGTAAGATTTCTCTCTTTCCCTATCATTCTGCCTTTGGGCAAAAGCAATCTTTTCCTCTATTTAAACATCATCATCTCATTAGAGTCTTAACAGCTCAGTCACAGGAGGCAAAATTAATGGCACCAGGACAACATAGTTACCTCAAGGCTCACAAATCAAGGTGACATTTTTTTGCTGGTTAGTTGATGCCTTTCTTCTATGAGGTTGTTTTTCTATGGGATTTCTGTCAAGTTCATCACCCTGACTACCTAAGTATAATCATGACCAGTAAACACAGGATTCCTTCTTCCTTAGAAGTGTTGAAGACAATACAATGTGGATTATTAAGTTTAGGTAACTTATAATTAATTCATGTAGGTAATGATACTTACTAAATAAAGAAAAAAAAACCCCTCCAAATTAAAAAACAAACAAAAACACCAGAACAAAAAAACCCACACCAAACCCACAAAAACCCAAACCAAACATAAGAAACAAACATAAAAACCCAAAGAAAAACAAACAAACAAACAAAAGCAACCAACAAAACCAAACCAAACCCAAAAATCTGTAAGGCCAGAGGTCTCAAGAAATGCAGTAATTGTATGGTATTTTGCACTGATTCAATTTGCTGGTAAACTCAAATAAAGATAAAATTATTGTTCTGCTCCATCAAGCTAAAATCAACATCCTCTGAAAGTTCATCTGTCATATATAATAACTTTGCTTTCTGAGAATGCCATTTGCCCTGGTAGGAAATATGGCAATGATTTTGGGTGCTTACAGTTGCATTCAAGACCCAGAATCATGTTTTGTGTAATCAATATATATTTATGACCAACAGACTGAGGCTAAGAGTCACAGAAGCACTTACAGAACCAGAGAAAAACCTGAAGAGATCTTTAGGTGTCTAAAGTCTTTCTAGGACTCTCATTCCCATCAATATCACTCAGTCCAAGAATTACCAAGTGTCTGAGAAATACATGTCAGTAATATAATTTATGAAAATGGTATCTTTCAGCCTGGGGGAGGCACAACATGCCCTACCCATAGCAGGTCAGATAAAGAGGCAATGCTGCATGGAATCAGCAGGAAATCATGACAGATAGCAGAAAGTACCATTTTTCCCTAGTTCCATCTGCCTATTTCCAGAAGTGCACATGCTGGCAGGCACACATGAAAATATATATGAAAAACAAACAGAAAGAGAACTCTACTCTTACATCCAGATTTAAGCTGCTTCCCTTCACTTGTTTGAGAAAGCATCTATGCAAGAAAGGCCCTATGAGATGACCTGGATGTAAAAAAGGCATGTGATATTCCAGAACTGAAAGCTCTTCTTCACCAAAATACCACTGGGGACTCCCAAAACAAATTCTCCAGTGATTGTCAGGTCCAGGTGATCACAAGAAAAGTCACAGAAAGAAAATCCTCTGGAGTAAGTACTGCTAAAGCCATCTCTCTCTCTATATATATATATACATTGACACAGTTAGAGCTAAGAGTGAATAGTCAATTCCTGAAGTGGTATGTTAGTTTTCAGCTGTGGGACTATTGCAGAATGTAACTGGAGTCATGCTGGTAAAATCCTATCAACATTTCAAGGAAGGAGAATCCCTGCTAAGATGCACTTTTTTGTGCCTTAAAGCTCTTGCAAAAATTGTTAGATTGGCATGCTTCACATTCAGTGAATGCTTTTGTCCATAGACTCAGTTCTGGCAGAGGAAGGTAAGTCTCACTCTACAAAGTCTCTTCAGTTCTGCATTTGGCATTATAGGATAGTCCATATGATGTGTTCATTCTTCCCTGACTCTCTCTGCTGAGGCTGATAACAGAAACATACATTACTGTCAGCTCTGGGTTACAGTGGGATATATCCACACAGGTTATCTAATAGACATTGAACAAGAACAATTTTCGGGCACCATTTAATTTTGCTTCACAAACCAGGAGTCCAGAAAAGAAAAGCCCATTAAACAGTTGACATGCTCCTGATTTAGCCAGATAACCTGAGCTAGTCTGCAAGGAATATATAACCTGAGCAGTCACAATTGATTGTCTAAACGTGCTAGAGCTGGCTTTCATGTAGGTGGTTTGAGGGATGGTACCAATGCAGTCATGTCAGGCTGGAATTCACTGGAGGCCATTAACCCCAGACATTATAGCTTGTGCTGAGCTCTGTATCACCACAGCATTGTGCAGCACATCTCTGAGCAAATCACTTGAAAGCTCACTCAGATATTTTTACACAATCCTCAGTAGCACTTGTCACTGGGTGCAGCCACTCCCAGAGCTAAAATGTTCCATGTGCAAATGAAACTGTGGAAATAAGTCTAAAAAACAGTAAATCAGAAATCTTACATCTAGAAACTTCCCACTGGAACTACAAGATTACAGTGCAAAGTTATTTAGAATTTATGTTAACTTTGAGAATTTTCAAATCAATCCTTTAATCTTTCATATGTCTATCAAATTATTTTTCTTTCTCTGATCTTTCCACTAATCTTTCAAATTTCCAAGTCATGACAGGCACCTCTTCACAAGGCATCTCTTTTTGAAGTTTTACTTCTTCCAATGCAATAGAGCAATGGCTAGTATTTGGGCAAATGAAACTGTTTGCTTTTCCTCTGACATGAAAGATCTGGGCCCCCATTTCTCTTCTTATCACAAACAGTGCCCAAGGTGTATCCTTTGAAGGCCTTTTAATAAATACCTCCTTTATTCCTTTAACACTGTCTAGCCTCTGTTTCAGGTAGCCTCTCAAGGCCCCACTGAAGTGGTTCTCAGCCTCTCTGGGAGCAGGTAGCAGAGATGCTCCTCACACCTGAGCCTGGGAAACTGCTCAGCTGCTCTCCCTTAATGAAAACAGAGCTCTTCCCTGCTGATTGGCATGTGAACTGCATAACATGTGAAGAGGCCTGGGACACTCCTGTGTTAAATATAAGATGGTATGACATCTATAGTCATGAAATCATGAAATCTGCACACCAGCATAGGGTCAGACAAAGTCCTTCTGGGTAGTCTTATTAATAATTTTTTATGAAGCCAGGGTAGCCAACATATCTAAGTGACTGCATGGAACCACAAGATATAAATATGTTCACTGAGAAGAGAAGGCAGAAGGGAAGATCTACTTAATGAAAAGAGGAAAAAAAAACCAAAGAAAAGTATTAATAATAATATTAAAATGTTGTACTAACCTAGGTTTCTATTTTCAGTCAGAATGAACTGATTGCTTTTTCATGGCACATTCATTTCAAAATATTTCTTTTAAAAGAAATTTTACTTTGCTCATTTCTCTATAAATATGTCTTTGTTCCTTCTCTGTGATTCTGATCTTGTGTTGCAGAAATTAATGGAAGCTCAGCTATACGTGTCAATAGCTATAGTCTCAAATACAGGGCTTAGACAATACCAATCTCTGTGGATACAGAAAGGACCCAGAATCGATTTTAACTCCTTTCTTGTTCTTCTGAGCCTCAGACATTCACCTTATTTAACAATTCTGCCAGCTTTTCTCCATAATGTTCTTTGTTTTACTGTCTGAAGGCATATGCAGGACTTGAATTATAAAAGCAGCTTGGGTGACTAATATTAGAGAGCAGATATTGATTCATGGCTGATATGGAATTATACACCAAATGATACATGGGACACAGGTGAACAATGGGATTTAGGCAAATAGGATGGCTCAGTGATAGGGAAAAATGACAACAGAAATGGTCAGGAGCTAGATCATCAACAGGTCAGAGACGCTGATGCAAACACCCACAACATCTTGCACTAATGAAATAAAATTCTCCTTTTATTTTTAAGTATTTCCTATTTTTTACCTCCTTACAATTCAACTAATTTCCACACAATGTGTGCAGAAGATTATTTTGAAATTAATTCCTCCATACTGACTCTCATCTTCGATGCTCCCATCAGTTGATTTGTTGCTCATCTAACTCAGCCTCCCATCCTGCTCTTCACACATCTCCTTTCCTTTGGGAAATCTCCTGTTTTAAATCCCACATCCTAAATACAAAAAAGAATCCATGTTTTTACTACAAGACATCCTTAATGTACTTCTTGGGTGTCTTTCACAAGCATTTTTTTCTCTCTTCAGTTCTTTGTATATATAAAATGACTGGAAGAATGGGAAGGGAGAGAGAATTCTTTTTCAGCCTAAAAAATAAGCATCTCTTAAACTGATTACCTTACTTTTTTCTCAATACCAAATCTGCTCTTTGATGCAGGATGTTCACTGCATTGCTCTGAGGAGCACCACACGGCTTGCACGTACGCTCAGAGCTCTGCTGACATAAACCATCTTGCAGGTCAGGGCATATGATCTTTTTCTGTCTTCTACCACCAACAGTCATGCTGAGCAGAGGTCTTCTACAAAGTCATCCAAATGAGACTATGTCCACTTTGAGGAACTTATTGATCTAAATTTAATCTATCCCTAATTATTTTTAACTTTGATAAGTCAAATTTATATTTTAGTAAAAAAACAATTCTGGTTTTAAGAGATTGTGTGTGTTTTACCTCACACAAAACACACCTCTGAAGTGTGACAAAACCAAAACTCTCAGGGTTTTGAACTCTTATGAAGCCAGAGAGTGCAAAATTATTCACAGGGATACAGAGCCAAAGAGCTGAAAACTTCTCCCAGATGCTTATTTCTGGATGTTTCCTATAACCAGCCAGACCAAAGACTTTAACACCTCAGACTGCTCCAGCTGATGGGATATCACTGTCTGCAAAGGAAAACTGCTGCAGTCTGAAATTTACATGGAGTAAACATAGCTTCAGTTTTAGTTTAACATGAGGGAGAGTATGCACATGTGTTTATGCACAGACAACAGGCAAATTCACAACTGGAAAAAAAAGGAGTTTTTACATATGCTCCTGCTTTGGCACCATGCATGTAATTTGCATCTCTTCAACAGCTGATTTAAATTGCAGTCTGAGAGTTTATAGCTACATTCTGAGCAAGCTGTTCTGCTGTTTTATTTATTATTTAGGACTAATTCTTTATCAGACATAATAAACAGTACAAGAAGAAATAGCAATTCTGATACGATAGTTTCATTGCCTGAGACATAGACATAAAAACACCTATCAGGAGTGTAGTCATTAGAGACAGCCTAACATAATGAGTATTGATCTGGTAAATTTTAATCCTATGTTTTCACTGACTAATTATGTCAGTTTAAGGCAAGCATTTAGCCTATTCTCAGATATATTTCCCCAAAGACAAAAGCGAAGGAGATAACCCATAGTTGTGTTCCTGGGGTAAAGGAGGAATGAGTTTGTTTGTGCAGCATGAACCAATTGAGTATTGGTTACCATTCTTTAATGGAGAGTGCCCACAATTCAGCTGGTCACAGCTGTGCCCAGTTTCTTCTCTGCAGCCCTGGGCTTTGGAGACACAGAAATACACAGGTAGAGGTTATTAGGTTTTGGAGAAGAACATCATTTTGCTGCTGTGCTTCCCCAGACAGCCTGCTGTTTATTACAGCCAATACAATCTCTGGCCCATGGCAGGCAGAAAGAGTTGCAGTGGCTGCTGCTTTGCTGCAGAATAGCCAGGCCCTGGTGGAGGAACCATGTGGTCCATGGGGCAGAACATGATGCTTCAGCACAGCAGGGTTCTATTTGCAGAGAGCAGGTAATCTGCAATGGGCTCTTTGTGTGCCCTCTTGAACCTGGGCTCACCAGTTTCAAAACACCCACCTCAGCAGGGTTGAGGTGCCTCCTTCAGGATACACTGCTCAGACCACTCAGCCTCAGATCAGTATATAAACCTTACACTGAAAAATCAGTCAAGGACTTCAGTCTTTCCTTATAAAACACAATCAGTTTTGTGGCCAATAACAAAACATTGAGAGATTTCATGCAGAAATGGTCCTTTCCAAAAGCTTCTATGCCTGTCTCAGATTGAAGGGATGCTGACTTGCATCTCTTAGACTACAATGCTGTGGATTTCTAGGAAAATGGGGTGGGATATCTCTGAATGTCTCTTATTCAGAGGAGGTGGGATTCATACTGAAGTGCAGCTGTGGTCACTGCTAAAAATATTTCTATCTTAGCAGTCAGGGCAATGTGAGAGAAGTTGCCCCTAAGGTCTCCTGGCTACAACAGGCACTTCTGTGCATCTCATCAAAGTGGTCAAAAGAAAGGGCTCTCCTTTCTCAGACAAGCAGCTATATTGAAAGGTTAAAAAGTCACACTCCCTTTGCATTTTTTCCCTGGCTTAGTCAAGTTTGGATTCTTCGCTTCAAAATAGACCTCTCAGAATCATTTATACTCCTTTGGATCAGATAGAGAACTCTTTAAACTGAAGGAAAACTGGACCAGAAAATCTTCTATGTATTGTAGAGGATGGCAGACCACCCAGAAAACACCATTTGTTTGGGGGTGGCAGCATGGCATGTTAAGTGAGTAGAGATCCACACTGAGAGGAATCTTTTTCCTATGGAATATAAGGCAGGCTCTGAGATGCCTGGTCGATATAAAGAGATGGAGGAGGAGCAGTGCCTCATCAGAGAGTCTGAATTTGGATTAGGAGAGAGGTGGGTGATCTGTGAAGCAGACTGGGGAAGTCCTGTGCACACTTGAGAGCAAAACTGAGAGAATCTGAGGAACTTTAAGTAGAATTAATGCACTGCCAAGTGTTACAAGCAGATGGGTCAGAGACTTCTAGGGAGGGGGCACCATATTCCACCTAAGTCCTATTTTAAATGCTTTCTTCTTTCATTGACTCATGAAGTGCTAACATGGAGTTCAGGCATCTGAAGTAATCATTATGTCTTCATTCCCTGGCAATACTTGAGGATTGTTGGTTTCTGGCACAGTTCAAATAAGCTACTAGGCTTCTCTTATTTAACCCTCATAAGTAAATGAATGCTTGGTGAATTGCACTTCTCTCTCATATACTGTTTGCCTTAGATCTTGCACAGTTTCCAGTATCAGAGCCTTTATATTTCTATAAATTTAGAATTTTAATCATGGACTTGGTGTTTATGACATTGGCAGGTCACTATTTATGTCATACATGGTGCATCCTTCGTCTTAGAGTTCTACCAGACCCTGTCTGCATCACCTCTGGGCTCCTCTCTGCAGGACATAAAATCACACATTTCTGTGGAATACTGGGAAATGCAATTTGGAAGGTGAACTGTAAACATACGTTTTCTGACAACTTAATCCGAGATTTATGTGGACCCACAGTCAAGAACCCTCCCCCACCATAGATCACACAGGGGCAGTAATGCAGAAGAGTGGAAGTTTGAACAAAAGGACCTGCAGGAGAACGAGACCTCCCCTGAAGGCTGAGGTGCTGCCACAGAACCACTTCACTGCTCTGGAGAGTAAACACCTGTCAGATCAGGAGTGCTGCTGGAACTGAGTAAGGCAGCTCCATCTGCTCCCTGTGTCACAACCTGTGCAGCTGAGAAAAGGTGACAGTGGGTAACTCTTCCACGAGGTATGGAGGGAGGACCCATGTGCTCTCAAGAGAGGTGAGCCTCTGACCCTCGTACAGCCCACCATTACCTGCTGCTGCTGGTTCATGTGGGCACCAATGACAGCCAGGAGCAGCCTGAGGAGTACCAGGAAAGATTAGAGCCCTGAGCATGGTGATAAGGGACTCTGGAGTGCAGGAACCCCTTCCATCAATCCTGCTAGAGCTGCAGTCAACAGCTCAATGTCCAAGGCCAAGAGCTCGTGTCAGTATTGGGACTGGTGCTGCTTAGTGTCTCTGTCAGTGACATGGACAGTGGGACTGAGTGCACCCTCAGCAAGAGCTCTCAGGGCACACAGCTGGGTGGTGTGGTCAACACACTGGAGGGAAGGGACACCACCCTGAGGGTCCTTGAGAGGCTTAAGAGGTGAGCCTGTGTGAGCCTCATGAAGTTTAATGAGGCCAAGTGCAAGGTCCTGTATGTGGGGCAATGCCAAACACCAGTACAGGCTGGGCAGAGAAGGGATTGAAAACAGCCCTGAGGAGAAAGACTTGGACATGACCCAGCAATGTGTGCTGATAGCCCAGAAAGCCAACCCTGTCCTGGGCTGCATGAAAAGCAGCGTGGGCAGCAGGGAGAGGGAGAGCACTATCCTCCTTTGCTCTGCTCTCATGAGACCCCACCTGAAATACTGCATCCAGCTCTGGTACCCTCAGCACAGGACAGGCATGCAATAGTTGAAACAGGTCCAAAGAAGGGCCACAAATATGAACAGAGGGCTGGAGCACCTCTTCTGTGAGAAAAGACTGAGAGAGTTGGGGTTGTTCATCCTGGAGAGGAGAAGGCCCTTACAGCAGCCTTCCAGCCTATCTAAAATGAGGGTACAAAAAAGATGGAGAGGGGCATTTTACAAGGACATGTAGTGACAGGACAAGAGATGAGGTCTTTAAACTGGAAAAGAGTAGGTTTAGACCAGATATTAAAGAGAAATTATTTTCTGTGTGGTGAGACACTGGAACAGGTTGCCCTGAGAAGCTGTGGATGATCCATGCTTGGATGTTCTCATGGCCAGGTTGGCCTGAGGTCTGAGTAATCCTGTCTCATGGGAGACAGGTCCCCCATGTGGAAGTTGTCCCTTCCCGTGGCAGGAGGGTTGGAACCAGATGATCTTTAAGGTTCCCTCCAACCCTGACCGTTCTAGGATTCTATGGAAATCTACAAAGGAAAGAAATAAAGTAATGATTATATCTAATAAAACTGCATATTTCTGTTTTATGAATTCACTTTTCCAATAACTGTGTAAAACAGATTTGCAGATTATACATGTATATACTTACAGTAAATTTAATGTACATGTTTTTATATGTTCCAAATATAAACTGCATGCTTTCTAAAACAGCCAAAATACAAGATCCTTAGTGAGTGACCCAAGGGCCTTGGCTTCAACTGCATAGAAAATTTAAGTGTGAACATGACACTGTATATGATAAAAATATTGTATTTGTATTAGAACATGATCAAAACAATAGCATCTCCTCCTTTGATATCAAAGGTCTTTGACTCTGCTTTGACATTTTCATAAATCCCCTTTGCAGTTTATGTAGCAGCAGAATAATATTCCATGACAACAGCCAAATCTATTGATATCTCCTAATTAAAGAATTGGTTCTGAATAAAGGCAACTCACCAAAACAATAAGGAGGACTGTGGCTAAACATTTATACATAAAAGAACTGGACAGATGAGGATCTGCTTGGATGGCAGGCAGCATTGGTTAGCTTGTGCTTTACGCTGCTGCGTGCTCACAGCCTTTCTGGCTTGCCTTGGAAGCAGCTGGCTGTGGAAAGCTCAGAGAGAGATCCAGGAATGAGCAAACAGCCAAGCAGCGTATCAGGGGTGCCTTGAGCTTGCTGTCTGACCCCGTTTGTCTGCTAGCCTAGACATAACCTAACTAGCCATGCAACTCATCCAACCTATTCATGTTCTGAGAAAGAACCTGAAATTAAAGTAAGAGAGTTCCATAGCCTCTTTTTTCCCCCCAAGAAGTTTTAAAAGAAACACAATTAAAAGGATTCTTTTACCTGAAAATGTGCATACCTAGGGCAGAAACTGAGAATGATTTCCTTAACTTCATTTTTGCAGTTAAAGAAAAATAAACAAACCGAATAAACCCCTTGTCCTGTGGATAAGTATTCCTGTACAGCATCTTACTGTGCAATAAGGTGTGTGTACACGGCTTTATCTGAAAACATTGCAAAGTTGTAGATGTGTTTCAAGACAGAATACAAACCAGAAGCTTAATTTCCTAATAATATGTGCTTGGCCATCCCAAGCAACTACGTTTAGGACTGCAGTGGTCTGGCCAGACCTGAAAACTGGCATGGTAGTCTCCCTTCTCCTATAAGGAATCCTCATCCCATGCCCTAAAACCTGAATGCACCAATAGTGTGCCCTTTCTTACTACACTCTGCTCTGCCTGAACGAGATTTGAGTCTCCATTGGACTTGGCCCTCTGAGCCTTTGAACTTGGCCTTTTGTGAGGAATAGCCCAGTACAGGACATTCAGCACATCAGACTTCAGGGCCAGTAATTATTACCAACTGAAGTGTAGTGGGAAGGTTCTTAACCACTAGAGATCAAATTGCTACAGTCCCACAGCTTATCTTCAGCATGTTTTTCAACTTCTATATGTCTAGATTAAGGTCAACTTTTGCAGACAGATCTTCTTGTCATGTACATAGAAACTGATTTTATTTATTAAGCTTGATGCCATTAATTTCACCCTTTAATGTCATTCAGAGGTTTCCATTCATATTTTTTTAAACATTTCATTAGTGGTCAACTCGGGGGCCAAATAAGTAAGCAATGGGTTTGAACATATGGGAAAACCTGATCCTTGCTGCCAAGGAGTTAAAGTATTAAAGTGCATAAGCCATTTCCTGTAACAGTTATCAGGCTAATTGTCAGTAAATTACTTAGTCCATGCATTTTTTATTCAGATATAAACCCATGGACTAGGCATGAAAATGGCATTACACTGCTATAATCACAGACTAATCTTTTACAACTATGGCCCTACACCCCCAAATTGCATCACTAACAAAACAGCAGCTTTTGAGCAAGTTAATTCACACTGTATTATCACATCCAGTGATGAGGGTAACATTAGCAGGCACTATTGCTGCACACCTCCATGTAATCCCATAAAAATCAGAATAATCTTCAGTAAATAATGATTCAATGGGAAAGACGGCATTTAGAACATGGAATGAAATTCAATACAAAGAAAATCACTATCGTCTTCATTGCAAAATTTTCTGTACCTGAAGATAACACACTTCTACAGTTCTTGGTGACCAATTCCCCTGCTCTGTACCCAGTGCATGACAAGCAGCCTATTACTTAAAGTATTTGGCATAAGGGACATAGCAGTGCCTGTAGATAAAGTTGGGATTTTTTTCTATCTGATAATTTCTAGATTGCATTTAGATTTTTAGTGGCGATAGATGATGAAAGTGTTAAAAAGTCGAAATAATTTAGTAACCTCTGAAGATCAACACCTGCTCGGAAATGTTAAATTCAAGTTGGCATTCCGTGAGCCCCAAATCTCATGGTGTGATTCAGTTTTAGACTGATCCCTTGTATCCTGGCATTACACACAGTGCTCTCGAGCCTGAGCTGAATGTACACTAAGCTAAGATACCACTTCACTATCCCTGGTTTCTAGAAATGAAAAAAGCACATTCTTGGTTAGTTTCATAACAGAGGTGTCCTACACTGCTATTTCTGTCTTTTATTTAACTTTGAAAGCAAAGTGAGCACTAGAGAAAGTAAAAGACATTACTTCTCTCGTGTTTTACCATTTAAAAAAGTATAAAATTAATATTAATAAAGTAAAAATGCATTGTACAAGCCTCACCTTTTATTATATTTCAGAATCCATGCTCAGCTGGTGTATAATTGAAGAAGACACTGCAAATGAACTCATAGGACCATGAGTATACATTTGCTGTCAACAGAAAGACTCTCAGGGACTTCAGTTAATTCTAGATTGCAGTCTTCATATTTATATTTAAAAGTATTCCCCTCTGTGTCCTTACACAAATTATTAGCCTATTCAAATTCAATGAAAGATAAGTGGAAGATTAAAAAGTATGCATTAAATATCTGACAGAGTGATTAAAGAAGGACAGTTATGAGAGCTGTCACTCTGGCACTTCCTTCTGGCTTTTCATCAGGGGGACATCCCCTCTTAGTGTCTGGACATTTTGTATCCAACCACTTGAAATCAAAAAGCAAAAGAAACATGTTCCTTTGTGTTCAAATGATTGTATAAGACAGAACAACACAAAAGAGAAAGTATCTTTCATTATACAGTACTGCTGGGGAAAAAAAAAAAAGCACAAAACCAAAAAACAAAAAATAACCTGCCAAAAAAATCAAAAAACCGCTGCTGTTGATGTCTAAATGTTTATATATTCACCTGTTGCTCTCCCACTATCTTCCTGAATTTTTTAATTTGCAAGAACAAGATAGGAAAAAGCAGTCACTAATGAGGAAATGCTTTATCTGGATAAAACACCTTTTTCCAGTAAGTGGCATTTTCCTCTCTCTTTAGAGTGCACAGCCTTTATTTCAAAAAACTAATCTAATAGCTGTTGTTTTCCAGTAATTCAAGCTAGTCATAAAAGTATATTTAATTATTGTATAATCAGAGGCATAAGATAAATGTGTTCTACTCAGTTGCACTTCCATGGAATCAGAGTTTTCTGACACTTTAAAATGCCTGTAGTGGACTCAGAAAAAGCTGTGTAACTGGTCTAAAGCTGAAAAAGCTGGACAAATGCATCGGTAGAATCAGAGAATCAGAGTATGAACAGAGTTGGAAGAGACCATCAGGATCATCAAGCCCAACTCCTTGCCCTGCACAGGGGCCAAGAGGATCCCACCCTGTGCCTGAGAGCGTTGTCCAAATGCTTCTTGAGCTCCCTCTGGCTTGGTGCTGTGACACTTCTCAAGGAAGCTGTTCCAATGCCCCAACCACCCTCTGGGTGAAGAATTGTATTCTAATATTGAACCAAAACCTCCCCTGCCACAGCTTCGGGCCTTTCCCTCAGGTCCTGTCATTGGTCACCAGAGACAAAAGATCAGTGTCCACCCCTCCGCTTCCCCTCGTGAGAATGTTGATGACCACAGTGAGGTCTCCCCTCAGCCTCCTGCTCTCCAGGCTGAACAGAACAAGTGCCCTCAGCCACTCCTCAAACAGCTGCTCCTCAAGACCCTACCAGGAGAGGCTGAATAGTGGCACAACTATCTTGATTCATGTCTTTTCTGAAACACAGTAAGCAATTATCATCCCCAGACTAAAATCAAAGCCAGATAGAAGATCCCTAGCTTAAACCATTGCTCCAGCAGCCTCTTTTATGATAAAAAGTTAATTCCTTAAAATACGAAAAGTGTTATGAATTAGGTACTCATTCAGCATTTCATACATTCTTCCATTTATATGATTTAGAATACCAGTATTGTACAATAGGCCTTACCCCCAAAATTATATTAGACATATTTATAAATGTTAAAATTACCAGAACAATTTATTATGGACACAGTAAAGACTCAGTTAAAAAAATAATAAACTTTATCATACTAACTTCAAACAAAATAAATTTATTTTGACTCCTTTGCAGATGTCTTTATTCTTTAAAAGGAAGAAGTATGCAATATAGAACAATAAGTATTTTCAATTTTTTTGAAACATTAATGAGACTTGGGAAACTAAAACATGGATGTTGACTAATAAACAGGATTATTAGCTGACAAGGTTTTGATGTGAAGTTCAAAACTGCGTGACTTAACTCTGTAGTTCTAAACTCTGAGGTTCAAAATACCATCCAAATGAACATAGCAAAGAACAAGAAGAGCTTTCAGGCCCCTCACCAGATGACTGAGAGCTCTGGGAGAGCTCACAGACACAAAATTATGAGAAATCATTGAAGATCTATTTATGAGTTCAAGCTGCCGCAAAGTACCATCCTGCTCTGGAGTGTGACTTAATAAAGAAATCATAAACCAATATATGGCAGATGCTTTCCCAGTAAGGTCTCATATGTGTCAACAAGCAGCAACTTCACTTTGGGAATGCTAACAAGATACAGAAGTCAGAGGGGAGAAGTGTCTGTGAAGCAGCTCAGCGTGCACCACACGGTGCAGCACCAAATACCTGCCCTGCACTTCAGTGTCAGGGGAGCAAAGCTACGAACCTGCCTCCAATGCTTCTAATGAAATGGCTCTAGACACATCCTGGGGAGCAATAGAGTGCTGTCTCTAAGTCATGTGTGTACATGGGACTGTTGCTATTGCTGTTTTTTGTCTGAGATACAAGAGATGAAGATTTTTTTAGTGCACCCCCCACTCCCCCACTGCCCCATTTAAAGAGCAGCAAAATGTTCTTAAGGATTGATACCATGCTCAATTTAGGCAATTTCTGCCTTCATTTCCATTCTCTAAAATTTGACTGATACTCATGCAAACACAGAAAATGAATGTGAGAGACTAATGCAATATTACTTACTATAAACTGATGTGGACACCTGTTCAGGAACTCAACAAGCACTTTGAAAAATATTCTGAAAATAAGACTTTAGACTTCACTGCCTTGGGTTTCTTAACTTGCTAGCTTTCAAACCTTTCAATCTGAAATCCATACTGGTTTTCTCCTTGCTCAGGCATAGGAAGCAGTCAAAAAAAGGCCCTTTGTTCTAAATCTTGTAATTTGCACATGCAGAACAGAGAGAAGAAACTGATCTTTGATCTGAATTTAATTAAACACTTTTCTCATTGACATGTGAGCTTCTTCTCTCCTTACAGTTCATTCACTGGCTAAGAAATGATTATTTTTTCCAGCCATTATCAACTTTCACAGCACTGCTAAAAAGGCTTAATGTCAGGAAAAAATGCATTTCAGGGGCCAAAGCTAACAGATATGAGTTGCAAATGTACATTGCCATGAGATTTGTTAAGGGAAAAAGCATTCTATCAGTTTTCAAAGCAAAACCATATTCTGAGCTTTAAATTGACATAGAGGAGATGATTTTGGTGGAATTATAGGACTGTCTCAAAATGCTAAATATTGACAATGAAAACTTCTCTCCCAATTCCTTTCATAGAAAGCCACAAGATATTCTGTGCTCTCTTCTACAGGGATTTACAGGACTACAGCAAGGAAAACTTGCTTTGAGTAATAATGTTTGCAAAAGAAGCTTCCAGTACACAGCCTTCTTTGTGCTGGGATGGTGGTGATGATATTCCACAATTCAGTCAAAATTTTGGAAGAAGAGTGGGCTGCCATGGAAGTGCCAAATAGAATACAGTTTGTATATTTTGTAGGGATCCTGAGACATTATTTCTTCTTATCATTCATTCAGCATTTGCACCATAAAATCTTCTGTGTATATTCCTTGAGTTCCCCCTACCTTGGGGAATAAGCTTTTACTTTCTTCAAGTTGAAAACAGACATAGATTTTTTTTCTTCAGACACTGCTACAAAGAAGACAATATCTCAGCATGGAAGGTTTAGTGATACTGTCTTTGTGGCTTAAAATCTCAGGAACAAGTCATCTCATTTGGTTTCAGTCTGAAGCTCATAATCCAATTCACTATATTCAATTAGTAAGGTTTTCAGAGGCATTTTCTGACAGCTGAACATTACTGTTATGTCAAAAGAGGGTTTTCAAGCTCTGGACCCTTATTACCTACACTGCTCCATCTCCTAGTCCAGCCCATGGATCAGCCGTTTTCCATGGCACTATAACACTGGGAAAGTGAAGTTATTGAAAACATAAACTAAACCCAGAGTTTAAAGACCCCTAAAAACCTATAATTTATCCCAAACTTTATCAATTAATTAATTAGAAGTCTCAGAAAACTTACCTTTAAAATTTGGTCTGATTCTAGCATCATACCCCGATGTCCTTCCCATCAATTTGTCCAAAAAATCTGAAGGAGACAGGGTCTGTGAGGGGGATTTTCCAGATCTTGAATCATGTTCTTTACAGAAAGTCGTCCTAAATAAATTATTAGCCACCATTAGCTAATATTTAGCTCGTATTGTATACAAGTCATGGAGAAATTACATCACTAAATAAAATCGTCTCAACTCAGTCAAGGTAGAAATCAATATTTTTAAAGAGCAACACACTTTACCTTTCATCTGAAAACTTTATTCTAGAAATAAAGATGAGTTTGAGGTATCATGCATATTAGCTTTAAAAATAATTTCATTACAGTTTTAAGCTTTTAGAAGATTCAATTTGCTCTTCACCTTAACATGTAGATCCACCTTAGAGTGATTTTGATTTCCTATTTTATATCATTATTTTAATTCCATGAATGCTGTTAAAATGTTATGTTAACATTGGTTTAAGGTGGTCTTAAACTTCCAAACAACAGCCAGCAACACTCAGCAAGCAACACTGAAAAATCCCAGATTTTTTAACATTGGGAAAGGTTCAGATGGAAAAAAAAATTAAATTGTTTTTTACAGATGCTACCCCAAAAAAGATTTGAATCATGCTAGTGAGTGTCTGGATTCTTTCCCAACATGGCAAAAAGGGTTCCAGAGTCAGTCCCAACTGATCTTAGGGGGGGTTTCACCCCCATTCCACAAGCACTGAATAATAAAATTTAGTATCACCAGGTGGTATTCATATACAAGTTCTTTGAGGACCTCTGTTTCAAGGATTTAAGAGAAAACTTCTGGTACCATAACATGTGTGTGAAATGCTGTGTACATAGCACATTACATATTGCAAGCACATAATGTATTGCAGAGAAAGACAGTTTAGGAGTTCCCCATGGTTGTTCCCCAGGGAGAAAGAAACTAGAATGAAAATGCTCATATTTGGTGTGGAGAGGCGCAGATTTAATAATAAAACATTATCTTAAGTCTTAAATAATTAATTTCTTTGTATCTGTTTCTACTTTATCTTTGAGCTAAATTAAAAGTAATTCTGACTCTAACTTATTAACCACTCTATGTTTAAATATTTGTCCAAAGGGAACCTCTCAGTTTAAGGAGTGTTTCATGGGGTATTTTCATGCATCTACATGCAAGTATAAAAAAATCAGATATATGTGGGATCATCTGAAATGAGAAGCAAATATCAAATCCTTTCTCTCACTACAAAAGGAAATTGCTAAAACTTAAGGAAGGTAATAGTAAATAGTAATTTCTTGTGGTGTGGCTCCCCACTTTTTTTTCAGGTTCCATTTATAGGAGGCGGTTGCTTCCTTTTGCTTTTGTCAATGACAGGGTACCATTAAAAATATTTTTAATATTTAGTACACAGCAGATGATGTATCCAACTTACATAATGAAATAATTCTGGTAAGAAAATAGATACTGGAAAATTAAGATATACACTTATTCATACACAAATTACTTCTGTTTTCATTCAGTGTCCAGTAGTTATGAGTCGTGTTGTGAACCCAGGCTCACAAATATAAACAGAGTTTCACTCTGTCATTACATGATACCTCATTACTCTTAGAGAAACACTTTTATATGTAGATACATCTGTACGTGCAGATGCACAGCAGCATACAGTCCAATAATGAATCTCATCTAAAATGCTATTCTGGTTAAAAAGACTGACCTGTTTGCTTAGTACCACAAAAAAAGTCAATAGCTGAAGCAGAAGCTCATGAAACGTTAAGAAAAAATCAGGAACATTGTTACTTTTAAGTGAACACAATACTAGACTGATCCAGGGTTTTCCAAAATCAGAGGGCTTGTTCCCTAATTTCAAATAACTACATCCCTGACAAAACTGGTACAATCTTTTCCAAAGATTGAAGAGGAGGGAACCAAAGCAACTTCCTAAACAACCTCTGCCAGGAGCAGAGAATTTGCACTTAGGAAGAAAAGCCGAAGAAAATGTTCTCAGCTACACTGATACATAGTGAAAAAAACCCACATCTTTGCATCAGAAAATGGAAAATAGATCACCCAAACTTGAGATTATTATTTTTTGTGTTTGTTACCAAGCAACGAGTCTCTGAGTGTAAAAGGGATAGTCTATATAGAATGAACACAAAACAAATACAGCAAACAAACTAGGTTATTGTGACGTAGTATCTTTATAGTTATGATTCTCACAACCTTTTGACAAATATTATTATAGAGTGGTATCACCTACCTGAAGTGGTTTGTCTCTAAGAAAAATGCAAACAAGGTTGTCAAAATTTTCACTAGCTGCCGGTTCATTCCTCCTGCTTTCTGTGATGATTTGGAAATATCCCAGAAACGATTCCAGAGAGATGAAGGGAAAAAGTAAGCTGCTGCTGCCTAGATTTCCAAATTCAGCAATAATTTAATTTTCTTGACAATCAGGAAGAGAAGGTCTGGATCTCTACAAAGTGGGGGTAAAAGAGAAGTGCCAGTCCTTGGAATCATGGTCAGGTCAAGCCTAGGCTCATCTCCAGCAGTCAGCACAAAAGAGATAAGGCATCAGACACAGTCGTTCCCCCGACTTGCTTTTGGTGATGGAGAGGGGAAAAAAGAATAAAAAAAAAAACAAAACAAAAAACCACCAACAAGCAAAAAGAAGAAAAGAAAGGGAAAGAAAGGGGTAAAAAAACGGAAAAGAAAAGAGGAGAAAACCCAACTATGCGAGGAGCATCAGGCAAAAGGGAACAGCGCTGAGAGCAGTTCTGCCGTCGATATGTTTTATTCCCCTTTCGCTGAAAATTAGTATTTATGAACGCTGGTGGGGCTACTGGGTGGCTCTGCTTTTCCCCTCTTTGGCTGGGGAAGCGTCGGCGCTGCCGTGGGGAGGGCGGGGGGGCTGTGCGGACGGAGGGAGCGGGGTGCGGGGAAGCCCGGCGCCGTGCGGGGATGGGGCGGGCGGGAGCGCACGGATTCAGCGCTCGGACAGCTCCGCGCCCGCGCTGCGCATGCGGGGCTGAGGGGAGCGCGGGGCGCCCGGGGGCGGCCGCGGGGGCGGGCGGGGACCCGCGGGCCTTGGGGGGCTGCGAACTGCCGGGGTGCTCCTGCGTGGGCTGGGGGTGTGCGGTGTGTGTGGGTGTGTGTGGGTGTGTGTTGGTGTGGGGGGGTGTGTGTGTGTGGGTGTCACGCGTGGGGCTGCGGAGCGCCGCTCTCAGCGGGGCGCGGGTGCGAGTGCGCGCTCCCGCCGCCAGGGGCGCTGCGCGCCGCGGGCACGGCCCTGCCCGGGCGGGAGCTGCGCGGAGCTGCGCCCCTTCCCTCCGCCCTGCGCCCCTTCTCTTCCCTCGTCTCTGATATCCTTCTCTTCTCTTCCCTCCACCCTGCGCCCCTTCTCTTCACTCGTCTCTGATATCCTTCTCTTCCCTCCTCTCTGATCCCCTTCTCTTCTCTTCTCTTCCCTCCGCTCTGATCCCCTTCTCTTCCCTCGGCCCTGCGCACACACCCAGCCCGGACAGAGGCGGCAGAGCCGGGGCTGATCGCCGTGCGTGAATAGCGGAATTGCGGGTGTCGAGAGGAAGGTGCCGCGTTCTTGCCGGTGCTGCCAGCCGCTAGGAGGAGAGGCACCAGGCAGAAGCTGATGCGCAAGTTCCACCTGAGCGTGAAGAACTTCGCTTTCAACAGTGTGGAAATCAATTCCTGCAGAGAAGTTGGGATTTTTACCCATCCTGCATTCACAAAATAAAAGGAACTATTGTTCCTTCTTCAGTTTTCGGTTCATCTGTACTCTCTTGCCAACAGAACCAGTCCACCTGAACAGTGCTTCACTTCCACAAGAGTATTTGCACATGCACACATTTTTCTTACCTCCAAGTAAAAAAACCTACAGCTTCATGACAACTACTGTTACCATGTGTCTAGTCATCTTAAAAAAAATGCTTCTGAAAAAGAGTTGTTCTGTTCAACAAGAGATCAAAGCCACATACTGTTCATTAAATGAAACTCAGTTGTTGCATTTTGTTTATTTATTTTAGTTTAATAAGGTCGAATGTATCTGAAAAAAATAGAAATTAAATAAAATATAGAAAATAAAAAAGTATAGAAAATCATAGAATTTTGGTTGCAAGGGACCTAAGATATCATCTAGTTCCAACCCCCCTGCCATGGGCATTGACACCTTCCACTAGACCAGATTGCTCAAAGCTCTACCCAGCCTGATCTTGAACACATCCAGTAATGGGGTGTCCATAACCTCTCTGGGCAACATTTTGCTGTACCTCATCACCCTCACAGTAAAGAATTTCTTCCTAATATCTAAACTTGCCCTCTTTCATTCTAAGGTCTACCACTACATGTCCTTCCAAAATTACTCTCTCCAGCTCTCTTGTAAGCTCCCTTTAGGGATTGGAAGCTGCTGTAGGATCTCCCTGGAACATTCTCTTCTCCACATGAAAAACCCCAGCTCTCTCATAGAAGAGGTGCTCCATCCCTTGGATCACCTTTATGGTTTCCTCTGGGCTTGCCCCAACAGGTCAATGTCCTTCTTGTTCAGGGTACCCCCTGAACCTGGACACAGCACTCCAGGAGGGCTCTTACAAAGCAGAGAGTCATCTCCCTTGATCTGCTGGTCACGCTGCTTTTGGTGGATGTGTTAGAATTTCTGGGCTGCAAGCATGCATTGCCAGCTCATGTCCAGCTTCCTGTCCACCAACATCACCAAGTCCTTTCCCCAAGGGCTGCTCTCAAGCCATCCTCTGCTCAGCCAGTATTTGTTCTTGGGATTGCCGTGATCCAGTGCAGGACCTCGATTTTTGTCATATTGGACTTCACAAGGTTTATGTGGCCTCTCAAGTCTCTCAAGAATCTTCTGGATGGCATCCCTTCTCTCCAGCCTGCCCACCACAACACACAGCTGAGTGTCCTTAGACTCATAGAGGATGTACTCCATCCCACCATCCATGTCCCTGTCAAAGATGTTAAAATTAACATTATTAGTGATCCTTAGTCATGAACGGTAGACAGTGCAACATTTTATGCACAAAAGATTGAAATAAGTGAAAGGGCAACCCAAAGTTGCAAATGTAAACTAAATTCCTATTGTCTTAGCTGCTGAGTCTGTGTCAGTCACATAAATTAAGGTCCAGTGGAAGGAAGGACACTATATTTTCTTTTATTAGAACTATCAAAGTTTATCATGACACTGAGCACTGATGCTGAATCATTGCACTGTAACATAACCTAACCCCTTCAAAAGACAGGTCTTCCTACTGTCATATTAAAGAAGAGAGGTTGAGTTTTGTCTCTTGAGACACTGCAGTGTCTCATTCTGAGAAATAAAGCTCAAAAAGCTGCATCTGGAAATAATGGAATACTGTTGAGTCAACAAAGAAGTGCATTTCAAAGTTCATGCCTGTTCCCTTCTAAATAGGAACTCAGTAATAGTGCTGTGTATTTTTATCTTGAGTTGAGATAAATGGGAAAATTGGAAAGCATGATTTCTATCAGCTACAGGAAAAATCTATCTCTTTAACCTACACTGCCACCTGCTTAAAAGTGTGGGGAATCTCAGAACTGCTTGCAGAGCTCATAATGCAGAAGTCACTGAATACAGCAGATGTCTTTCCAATGAGTCTGTTAATATGGATTTTGTGACATGACAAGCTTTTAAAGACCTATAAATGTTCATTACCCTTCTTGGTAACTGTAAGTAACTGAACATTTCTTTAAGATTTCTAACTGGTGAAAACCTACTTAAAATGCTGCTTTCCAGGATTTAGATGCTACTGGCCATTTTCTGCACTCCATGGCTTATTTGAAATGCTAAATAACTTTATCTCTAAGCTAACTGAAAATTGCAAGAAGTTCTTCAAAGCATACTTCCCTTAATTGATGTGGGCTGTCTAAAAACATGGTGAGAGATGTCATGATGAAAATTTAAAGTATCTACTCCACCATTCCTTACACCTCCAAATGTCTAGTTTTTAGTGAGATGTTACTCAGCATGGTAGTTACATGGAAGTGCCAGGCAAAATTTAATTATTAAGGGTTGAAAATAGTGTAGTTTTAAGTCTTTTTAAACTAACAGCAACAGTCATTCAAATAGTTCTCTGCTTGATATTCTGGGAGAAAGCATATGTTTTTTCTAATCAAAGGGGTCCAGGTCAAGCTCCCATGTATACTAGAGATAAAGGGGATCAGATTTCAGTCCATCACCACTTTTTCATGAATTAACACACGCTTTAAAAACTTCTTACTTCCATATATTCTTGCACCACAGTTTCTCCTCATCCTTCTCTCATAAAAAAAGAAAAAGTTGTTTATAGCTGTTTTGAGTACTGTAAGTCTCTGAGCTGTCATTCATTCACAATTAAATGGCGTTTATTAAATGTGCACCTGATGGCAAGGGATGATTCAGAGCAGAGCAAGGGAACTATTTGGGAGCACAGTTTCCTGCATGTCCATGGCACTTTCTGGTGTTCCCCTCCTGTGCCAGAGCCAGAGCTATGAGGAGTAGTGCCACTGATGTGCAGCAGGTTCTGGGTGAACTGCATATGTTCATTTGCACAGATGTGATTCTTTTCAGTGTCACTCATTTGTTATCTCCCACAACACATTTCTGACAGCAGAAGGGTTGCAAATGAATAGGAGTCAAAGACTCCCACCTGGGATTGGAGGGGAGGCTTGTAAAATGGCACAGGGATGTGCACGAAGACAAGATGGAAATGTTATCAGGTGAAAAGGCTAAATAACACATCCCTGTGGTTTCCCAGGCATATACAGAAGCTTAATAATCGTGCCAAATATGGCATATTATTTCAAGTATGAGCTAATTCAGTCCTATTTCTCTATTCCACCTGAGTTTCTTAAGCACTAACTTACTGGGCAGAAAATAGGACAGAATTACTCTGTTTCCATGTAAATGGTTTTATAACAGTTAGCTGATGGAACATGATTTATGTTTGTTTGCACTGTTTATGCATTTCTGAAAACCTAAGAAATGGAAGAAATAAGGTCATACTGCTTTCTCAAATTATGATAAATAAGGGACCCAGGCACACGCTTCTGAGAGAACAAGATCCATCACCTCAAATATGCAATTAGTGTCTATGAGAAGAGAAAATCCAATATAACTTTCAAAATGGTATGACAAATTATCATAATTGTTGGATGTTGGTTAACAATGGCAAGTGTATTTCAATATAGTGCCAAATATAAATGAATCTAGAATACAGTCTATGTAAAATGTCCAATTATAGCGAAAGCAAGAAAAGCCAAAATAAAAACCTGAAGGTAATCTAATGTGACTGCATGTTGAGCTAAGGATAAGAAACCAACTGGCCTGGATTTTGAACCATACATAACTGTGTATGAACCATAATAAACTGTGTAAAGGCTCAAACAGTGTAATTAAGTTCTGTTTCTTTATAATTTTGGAAACTCTGTTAATAAGAAGTCTCTTTTAGTGAATGGTAGTGATAGCCTTAGTTGTCAGGAAAAGGCAATAGCTGAATTTCCAGCTGTCCAATATGAAAGCAAATGTTTTACTTAAAACACTTTTATACTTGACATTAGCAGATACAACAATGCATTTGTCAGTACAGTTCCATTTTGTGTGAATGCAAAATATTTTCACATCCTTCCCTCTTTTTTTTTTTTTGTTATTTGCCTTAATAGCTCTAAATTAAAAAAAAAAAACCTCCCACGTACAAATTCCTTATTGTTCTATATTATGTCGTTTCTCCTTTTAAATAGCAACAAAAAGAGCTGGAAAGAAAGCATAAAAAATTTGCATTTAATGGAATTAAGTATTTTAAACATACTACTTGTATTGAGTTTACTTTCTGTATCTGAATTTTGGTTTCTGAAATCTTGAATTTATATTATATATTATATAAATAATAATTTACAATATATGCATGTATTTGTATTAAAAAAACACCTACAAGATCAATTCATGGTGTAATTTTTTACACAGCAAATGTAAGAAATAAAGAATGAACTAAATCTCATTTGAAAATTTGTTTCCTCCATTAAAGGTCTGGTAATTTTACAGTGTAAAATTATGTAGGGAACTACATCAATTTCACCAGCTGGATCAAGTAGGTCCAGCTACTGAGTTTTAACTTTATTAGATTCTTGATTTGAATTACTTGTAACACTTTACTCCTCATGTGGTACCATTACAGAATAGAGGAGAATTTCATACAAATAAAGTAAAAATATCTGGCATTTGGAGTTTGATAACATTGGAAATAATGAGAAAATATTAATAAAATGTTACTGATGTTTCAATCTTACTGTAGGAGAAGGCAGGAAGGAGCAGCTCATTCAGTCCTTGACCTTCAGCCCCAGTATGTGATTCATATTGGGAGGGGCTGTCAGATACTAAACAGGAGAAAAAACAGTAGTCAGAAACAGCAGAAATTGTCTTATTTGCCCTTTCATATTTCTTTCTGGCAATTTAGATATGAGTTGACTAATTCCTTACTTTGTGTAATTTATGACTAAAATTGCTTAAGACAACATGTACCATATATTGTATTTCAAGAAACTATCCAAAGAGGACACTTTCACCCCAGGCAATATAGTCATGATGAGAAAATCTATCTTAAACATTAAACTGGTGTCTTGTTTCTTTAAATCTTCTCTTGTGAGACCAGAGCCTCCTTACTTGGAAATACTGGCTGGCTTAGACGAAGGGATTCCAGTAGTCAGAAGTGATTCCTGACCCATTCCAGCAGAGCATTTCTCCCTCTCTGTCCTGTGATGCTTCAGTTCATGATAGCCAAGAGGCAAAAAAGGTGGCATGAATTGACAAGGTGGTGTCCATTACCTACCTTCATGTAGGGTCCAGGGACAGGGAAAACAGAAAATAATCTTCTTTGCTTCTGCACACTTACACCCAAAATATAGTTAAATGAGTTGTGAGCTAAGTTCTTGTTCCTCTGAATGAGTTTGGGCTTAGGATCACCACCCTTAGGTCATCATTGCTGCAGGAAAACAGATTAAGACTCTTGTTTTGACCTCACTTGAAGGAAACACCAGTTACAATTTCTACAAAACACATCACATGCAAGTGGAGATCACTTAGTGGGGCAACTCTAAAGGAAAATCAATTATTTGAACTAAGTTGTGTTTACATTTACTGTATATGAACCTGTATACAACAGCTTTATTGTAAATATATGCTATTAACCCCTCTGTTTACTTTTTCTGAGGTAACTACAGCTATGAGAGAAACTTTTCACAGATTGCCATTCATTTCTTAGAATTTAGTAGCAAAAATTAAATGTCTGACCAGCATTCGTTCTTCTTTAATATTTCAATTTTTTTAAGTCCTGACAGCAACAGCAGCAGGAAGAAACTGTTCAAGAGTTTTATCTAATGTATGTCTGATAGGTTGACTAAAAAAGAGCTCTGTTATGTTGAGATGATTTACCTGGTGAACACTTTCTTCCTATATATATGTATAAATACATGAAAATTCCATCACACCTTGATTTCATTTGCAATAATTATTTTGTGCCAGCTGTTATATATTAACATGATGGATAAAATTTCTTACTTCTACTGTAGATTAGATACTTCAGCAGACAGCAGAATTGTATAGTAACAATGACTAATGCTGTGCACAGCAATCAGTTTAATCATGTCTTCCCTTAATGCTTGTAAGCTAAATATGCTTCTGTTCTCATGGTATTATTTTGTAAATGTTGGTCTTTGATATTTAATCAAGTATTCATTCTTCCTGGATTGCAACAAAACAATTTTTTTACCCCATTTAATGCTTATCAAGCTTACTCAAAATAACATTTTTAAATAGGTTTTACAATATGGTATCTGATCTAGCCATAAGGGTGCTGTGATCTTGAGTGGTATAATCATGTTTGCAGACTGAAGAAAAGCTGTAAAGCTTAATTTATTTGTAAATGGATTATAAGAGTTTTTTAAAATTGATCTTTTAATTTTATATGCCTGCTGAAGAGCATGATGAAAATAATCATGATAGAAAACACAGATGTTTTAGATGATTATTTGTGTCCTGCTTTTGCTGGTTCTACCTTGTGAGGATTAGCTACTCTCTAGCAACTCCAAAATGTAGACCCATATTCATATTCAGTACTGCTAACACATGTAAAAACCTGACGTAATAGGAAGGGGGCAATACTTCACCCCAGCTGAAATTTGGAACACTTACCTGTGGCATAAGAGCTCCTATAGCATGGAGTATGCAAGAAGGTATCAGCATCACAAAACAAATACACAAATGTGTGCTCTAAAAACTTCATTTTGTGATTTTCCATGCCACAGAAGTGTCTTATTTCTATTTTTCCCCCTAGTGTTTACTAGAGAAGAGTATCAAGAGCAAATGTGTGAATGTGTGGGTGCATAAATTCTTTGCCCATATCTCTTCCATGGTTCTACTCACTAGGAGGGAAAGTGTAATTTCTACCTCAGCTGACAATCTCTTTGGCTTCTGTGATGCATCGTAGAGAGGGAGGGATCTCAGGTTCTGCATTCCAGTGACTCACTGCTGGCTCTGCAGCAGGCAGAATTTGGGTATTCCTGTGGTCAGGAGTCTGTTCAAAAGCAGAGAAAAGACCTAGCAATGTATCACAGGCTGCATGTTTCTAGTATACATTCATTCATAGATAAAACCATTCAGAGCTGGTTTTATCTATGAATAGAGATGTCTGCAAGGTGTTGTCTAAGTCATTAGCAATATTAGAGCTATGATTGTTTCTTAACTTTAGAACATGTTTGCTTTTGCCAATAAGGTATGCTGTGGAATGGTCATGTTCTTGGGACCTAGAGGAATTAAAATTCTGCTGAGGTATGTCTCAGTCCCCTCTAAGGCTGTCTGAGATCCAAAGCACAGTGTTGCAGAAAGTGGTGATTTATTTGTAAATGTATTGAACAGCATTAGCATGCTATGTCATTTTATATAAAAGACTTTCTTGGATTCTTTCTAGCATATACTGAATAATAGATAGCACAAAAAAAACCCTGCATAAACCAGTATTTAAAACATGGTGAAGAAAATAGTTTTATTCAAGAAGTGGCATACAATCTTATAGTTAAAGGACATAACATAATGCATTGTTCATTCTGGGGTAAAATGAAGATTGCCCATACATTTCCTGAAAGGCTTAATAATGCAGATCTGTATTCTCTCACCTTGCTTTTTATATGATTTTTTTTTTATTATTCCAATGGTTTAAATTATTTTCTTACATCTGGTGGTATTCAGTGACAAAACCAGGACTAAGTAACAGAGAGCTACAATAAAGTTTTTTTAAAAAAAACCCATATATATTAGCTCTGCTCTTTTTTCTTTGGAAAGTAATTAAAAAGCCAGTTTCTATTAAACATTTTAGCCTATATTAATCCTACTGCCCTGGCAGGAATTTTACTAATGCTTATTAACCCACTGCATTGAGCAGTGGCCTATAGAACTGGTGTAATAAGATTTTATGAAGAGTTACCAATTTAAAATTTCATTCCTTCCCAGTGCATGTACATAATTACTATCGACACCAACGTGAGTTACGGATTCATTACATAGTGTGCACTGAGAGAAAGGCTCCTACAGAGAATGTAGATCTGTTCATATCTATCTCGCTATTGTTTACACTCTAGGGAATAAGTAAAGGTCATTCTCCCAGGCTTTTCTCCTTTCCTGCCAAAATATGAGCCAAATTAAAGTCAATTGGAATTTCATTGAAGCTTTCAGACATCGTAAGAATTCAGCTTGTTAAACAGGTTTATTTCAAAGATCTTATAAACAACCTCTTCCCCACCCTCCAAAAACCCCAACCTTAAACAAACAAAAACAAGAACAAGAAGCCTGCTTTGTAAAGCAATAAAAGCTTCAGTAAAAGCCACTTTTACTGAAGATGACTGAAAAAGTTTCAGTCATCTCCACGTTAGGTAGATATGCTCTTCTAAAATCATCTGGGTGACGGTGTATCTTAACAATAGCTCTCAGAATCTCCTATTCATAAAGGAATACATATTTTTCTAAACTGGAGTGATCAGGTTTTGCTGTTTCAATAGCTATTAATATACGACAGAAGAGAAAAAGAAAATAAAAATAACCACCCAAAGCCTTCCTAATAACATAATCTAAAAATGCTAAGATTGTTTTGCAGCTGTTGATCTCTATGTTAAAATAAGACAAGAACAGCACTGATGTTTTGAAAGAAAGGTATTAACCACCTACTAGTTAAATTTATGTTGCTGTGGAATTAATCCTGTTAGCAAGCTAAAGGTTGACACCAATACAGAAAGACAGCCTTCATATTGCTTTAATCAAATACAGATCCAGGAGTATTCAACACCTAAAGCATAGCTACAGAGCCTTGGTGATACACTTAGACTGTTTCCATGATCCAGTTAGAGGCATAGGGACCCTACACTTCCAGCACCCTCAATCTTTGCCCTTTCTCTTAAACATGAGGTCTTCCAAGTTAAAATATGCAATCTTCTGTCTAATGTTGAGTGACTCAGTCACATGAACTCCACAGTACTTTAAAACCACTGGAAAATACCTTTGGAATAATACCAACCAAACCCTACAAATTATGGTTTTGTTAATGACACTGAAGAGGCACCATTAAAAAAATTACTGAGCCTGGATGTTTGTTTGTTTGTTTGTTTGTTTTAAGGAAAATCCTCCCCATAACATGGATAAAAGATCCAGTACAGTGTAGAATGTCCTCCAAATTAAATCTGGAAAAACAGGATGCAGAAAAGGTTTGAAGCCTGTGAAGCATTACTGGGACTCAGAAAATAGCAAGTTATCACTCAGGAAAAAATAGCAACTCTCTTACATCCTCTAACCTCTCTCTGCCAGTGCAAGCCAAGGCAGCTCTTGCACCTGGCTGCCAGATTTGGTGTTTCAATAATTCTTCAACACTTCTAACTCTGATCTCTTGGGTGCCAACCAAACATTTTTTGGAAGAGTGGTGAAGAAAAAGAGTATTTCTACTATAAATACAGGGGAAATGCCACCATCACAGCAAATGTGTATCTATTCCATAGCATCTCCTAGAAGAGACCTTGGAGCAGAAGACAATGAATGTGGCAATTTCCCCAGTATTTAAACTCAGAATTGCAATTCACTTGCATGTGAAGCTTTTGAGCATCTGAAGGCAGACTTCTAAAAGACCTTCAAATAACTTAAGTGAGCATCAGCTTGCCTTAGCTGCCCCACCTAAGCCATTGCAAACAGTGAATCTCAGCTGTGTCTCATGAACCCTCACACACTCCAGGACACAGAAAGCTCAACACAAGGTGCACGTGTTCCCCCTGTTTCAGAGCTGTGGATCTGGAAATTCACAGCATGTATTGAGAAACAATTGGTGTCTTTCAATTAACCAAAAGCTCATCTGTTTCAGTTAACTCTCTATTCCTTCATCTTCTAAGAAAAATTTGCTAGGATGCCGAGGTCTTCCTTTTGGCAGTATGATTATTTGGAATCTTAATGTGGGCATATCCTCATTTGTTGATATCAGTTTTTGGGATAACACAAAGTAACTGGAACATGTTACAAACTTAGGATAAATTGTAATCAGTATATTATTAATTAATCTTCTTCCCTCTTGTGCTTAACCTAGAAGGATAATCAAACGTGCTTCAGGCCAAACTGAGGTGTGATATACTGTACCTAGTGTGGTTAGTAAGCAGGTAAGTTGCTTGCAGACTGTTAAAAATTTAGATTATTTTATAGAGTGGACCTAACTGATTCCTTTAGAGTATTAATGAAGATGTTAATTAGATATTTATTCAACCTGTTTTGAGTATTTGAATGTTTATTGTGTACCATTGATATCACTTTTTGTAAATAAGCAGAGCAGAGACATGAAAAGATTTATTTGGTGTATACTCTGATCACATCCTTCTATTATATTAGTACTTAATTTTTTCTGGAAAAGGAGACTACCCTCAATTAATGAGAGACACAGTTAAATTCACTAACATGTTCCTTATCTTGCTCATGAATCAGTGTTGCTTTTTCTTTTCCCTACTTTTTCCCCAGAACCACTGATAGGAATATATTTCATATGCACTTAGATTTGTTTTTTTAAAAATCTAAATTATTTTCTCTGACCTGCACCACTGATTTATACACATCTTCATACAGAACTAGTAGTGATATCAAGAGGAATTCTGAATATTTAAGACTTGTGTTACTTCCTAATGCAATCAAAATAAGTGTCTGTTCTGATTTCAATTAGAACTCAAGTTCCTTAGGAAAAGCAGAAAAATACGTGAAGGAAAGAAAGGGAGAATTCAGATCTTTGATGGATTTTTTGTATAATTGCTTTTGAAGCAACTTCTTGGAAATATCTATCAATAAGACTACTAGTCTTTTCCATTTAGCAAATATCAACCTTTTTGTTCTGTATTTTCTTTACAGCAGTATTTCTTCATTTAATTCCCTTTCTTGTGATGAGATGTTGCTCATGATGTCTTGACCCTTCACAAAAAATTCACACAGAATTGTAGTCCTTCCACATTATTTATTTGCTTTCATTTTTTAAACACAAGTCCTCAAAGTAACTTCACACTTATTGATATGCTAGACACTGCTACAGTCCCACAAAAAGCACTGTAACCTCAAATAATCTTCACAGGAAAGATCATCTAATTCCTGTGTAGTTGTGAACTTCATCAAGGGTTTCCTGCTTCATTAAAAAATTTAGGACATTTCTGAAATGCTGTGTTACTTCACGATCTAACAAGATGTAACAAGAAATGCCCCCTTTCCCAATACAGAGCTATAAGGGTTGCTCCCCATGGAGACAAATCAAGCCTTACTCTACAATATAACTAGCTTAAAAGGAAGAGGAAGATCAAGCTGGAAGGGAGCAATCCTATATGGATAAACAAGGGAGTATAATTTATGTGTGCCATCCTGTATGGATCTGGGTAAAGATCTATAAGTATTATCCAGATTATGTCATTACTAAATCTGATGAACACAGATTGCAGAGCAGTGTTTCTGGTTCATCAGTGCAATAATTTTCCAACAGAAATCCTGTTTCAGGAGAGCTGCCTGGGAAATCTCCCATGTCCAGTATGACATCTCAGTGACACTTGTGGTACTTTGAAATAGGGGACAGTCTTATAATCACTAATAATAGTTTATCGAGACCTGTACCATTCATCAAATAATTTTTTGTTTTGCTTCTCATCATACCCCTAGAACAATGAAGTTAACCTTTAAATTAAAAGATGTCCTTTACACCTGTTTTTTATTAACACAGGAAGCACAGATGCAGAAAGTAAAAGTTACCATAACTATCTTACAAAAGACAGATAAATTAGTAGCTATAGATAATATAATGGAATTTAATGGAAGATGTTAATAGAATTTCCATTCCATGAACAAATGAAATTTCTAATCTGGTGTTTAAAAACATGTACCCATTGAATTTACACAGTACTTTAAATAGTGGTATGATACTTATTAAAGTATTAATACTTAATAATAAGTACTAATAATTAATACTTATTAAAATAGTATGATACATATTAAAGTTTTAATTTCTCAAATCATGAACTTCTTTTAAATTAGAAGAACAGATATCTTGCTTTTTTATTTTTATTTTCTGCTGTGCCATGCACTTTACTAGATGTATCCACATATTTATTCAGCTTATGACTGTCCCCATGTTCTTTTTCAAAAGACTAACTTTGACACCTAATGCAATTCTTGGTCAGTAAGTGGAATCAAGCAGTGAAATCATGAGGGAGAAAATGACTGGCTTGTTGAGATGTTTCAGGCCATTCCCTGCCTGCAGACCAGTCCATTAACCCTCTAAGGTCTTTGTGTGTGTGAGCAGCTTCACCTCCTTCCTCTTGGGCTCTCTTGCCCTGCCTGTTCTATCCTGCCTCCCCAGTTGCAGTTCACAGTTATTTTCCCAGTTACAACCACTGGGACACTCTGCCACGTGTATCTGTCAGGGTCAGATATCAAATAGTCTTCCTTTTATCTGGACTTTGTAGTGCTTTAGTGATATAGGACTTTAGGATGCTTAATATTGTAGGAAAAACTAATTACTACAGCTGATTGTATGAAAGAATTGAAACAGCCAACAATCAACAGGAAAAAAGAGCAGGGGAAAAGAGTAGTCTGCACCAGATTTTGGATTAAATAGTTTGAAATGATGAGTAAAGTTACTACTGTTTACAAAGAAAATAAACCTCCCTAATACAAACTGAAATGTAGCTGTAAGTGCTTAGCATTTTTGATGCTAAGTCCCAGAACTTATTTTATCCATATTGCTGGTATAAGTATGTGAAAATGACAACATTGTGACACATCTGTTCAGACCTTTGCCTTTTATACCCACAGGAGACTTCAAAAGCTTTGTGATCTATGTCTCCTTGTATTAATGACTCCATAATTATAGTCCACAGTCCACTGGTGTCTGTGAAATGGTCAAAAAATATGTTTTCAGTTAAATGTTTGAGATAAAGAATGCCCAGTAGTCCATGAAAAGTCATGAGAGTTGTCAGTAATTTATTAAAGGACTCTGAGGATCACTGTTATAGACAACTTATGAGATGAATGGGAAGCTTTGCTTTTGCCTTGAATTTAGTAGGAGCTGCACAGTGCCAGCACTCCTGACATTTGATTGCTTTCCTGCTCTCCTTAACACAAGCTTCTTTCATCTGTATGGCTTCAAAAGAGTAAGTACCTGAACCTAATATTGCATGGCATGTCTCATTTAGCTTAATAGTCAAATTTTTCTTTCAGTTTTTTAAATCAGGAATAGTTCTGCACCATTCAGAACAGGATTCATTGGATGTGCCCCATTTTGCCATAGATCTTTTGCAGGCTGGCCTCACAATTCTCCCTGTTCTGTTTTCCTCATGCAGGAAAGCATCCAATTACTACTAATTTGATGGATTTGAAGGACCATATCTCACTGTATTTTTTACTGTAGTTTGAGATAGAAAGAACTAAATAAGGTTTACATAAGGCATAATTATTTTACGTAATCTGAAGTTATCCATCCTGTGCATAGTACTCTTGAGGCATTCCTAGAAGCATTCATTTAAGTGACAGTGTTTTGTTGGTTGGGAAGACAGCATTCCAAAGCTCCCTCATTATTTCTAGATGTCCCTTAGAATATGACTGTTAACAATTGTATTTCATTGCACAGAGCACAGCAATGTATTGAAATTACAATGGAAAAAGTACTGTAGCTAAGAAAGAACCAACCAAGTACAGGAACTCTGTTTTTTGGTTTTTTTTTTTAAACTCCTTTTCAATGAGTAGGAAATTTAATGCAGCCTGATGTTCTTTCTGATAACAGGTAACAAAGCAACACAAAGTGTTTGCAATAATTAACTGAAAGCATATGCTAAGATATTATTACTTGACTGTAAGTATTCATTGCTCTTTTCAGAAGAGGTCTGTCGTGGTTTAAAACCAATAACTAAGAAAATTACTTATTTCTTGTTGTGAGATATGGATTAGAACAAGAGCAAAACAGGCATAAAACTTAAAAGGAATAAAGAAAGTTTATTGACAAACTACAATAATAAGAACACCAGAATAAACTTCCAGAAAAACCTTTTCATCCCCTATCTACCCACTATTCCTTTGTTCACACGACAACAGAGACAAAAACTTTGGAACTTTGGTGGTTAAAACAGTCCCAATTCTTGCTACAGTCTTTTCACCAGTCTTTGTAGAGAAACAGAAGTTTATTCCTGTTAATTTATGGAGTTTCTCACAAGAAAACTATTTTTGTTATAGTTTTCCATTGCCCTGATATCAGCTGCCCAGAGCTGCTGTTATCAGAGCCCACCCCTTCCATTTTTACATCACCCTGAGGTGTGTATTATGGGCCATGAGTCTAGGGATAGCATTTTTAAGGATGAGTATTCAAAGGCAAAAAAGTCTTCTTCATCTGCTTATGTGAGCTTCACTAGACAACAGTTTTCTCATTGCCTCTCAAGGCTTCAAATCTCTTAGCACTTCACTATACCATAATTACTCAAGTTTACACTTTGAACACTTTATTCCTCCCTAGATTCTTATCATGAATTAAAGGAGTTCTTTTCAGGACTTCATTGTCCATCTCCATAGTTTTAACAGAAAGATATTTCAGCTAAATTAAAGCATCTTCTTAATTCTCTACCTTTTCTGAAGCTTCTTTTCTTTCCTGTCACTGGTCGTTTATAAAGTCTCTTTTCATGTTGATCATTCTCTCTTTTTCCTCTCTGGATAAAAGATTAATCCACAAGTCTCATCTGGGTAATGAAAGAGTTAAAATCTTGCCCAGGCTGTTGTAGGTAGTTCTGTGGCCTTGGCTGGTGCAGGAACTGGAGCCGTCTGCGATGGAGAGTTCCTCATGGCTGCTCTGGAGAGTGTAGTCGCCGCCCCAGCCCACTGCAGGTCCAGAGTCTCTTTCTTCACTCAGCAGTTTCTAGTGAATTTAGTTACAGCAAAATCCCTGCAGCTGAGCCAGAGATCGGCCAGGCCCGGCCCGGCCAGAGCCCGGGGAAAACCCCCCGCAGGGCCCGCATCTCCCGGCCGGGAGACGCGGCAGGCCCAGCCCTGTCCCCGCCCGGCCGCATGGCCTGGGCTGGGAACGGGAGGCCGGAGCTCCGCGCTCTTCACAGCCAGGAAACAAAGAGAACCAAGAGAGCTCTGGTTTTACACTTTAAGGTAGGGTTCACAAGTTGATCCCACTTTTCAATGGCCTAAACTGCTGTCAATTCTCAGCAATGACCAATAATTGGTCAGGGGAAAAGACTCCAGGCAGTTCCCAGAAACTTCAACTTTTCTTAAAGGTAAAATAACTCCATGACAAGGTCATATATTTCTCTAGCAAAGGGAGTATTTAGGAGAATCCATATTCACATTTTTTTGTGAAATATATCTCTTTGGAGTACCACAGCATTCCAGCCAGTGTTCTCCTATAATTTTTGTTCCTTGTTGTAGAGACCTTTATCTCACCAAAAGCCATAATAATGGAAATGTGATAATGGAAAAATGTTTGAGAACACTTAGACTGAGGATCAAGCTTTAAAATGCTCACAGCTGAAGCTGAGTCAGTGATATTATGCTGATTTTAAAGTGGCAAAATTGTATTGTGATTTACTAAGTGGAGGCTGATTGCTAAAACATTTAAAATAATCTCAGTTCTGCTCATCTCTGGGAAGGTCTCGCCTGTAGAACTAGATCCAGGTTGGGTTTTTTTCCCCTGAGGTCTATGGACTCATTAGAGAAGGTTCAAGGGGAATAGCAAGAATGCTCAGATGTCTACATGCCCTGTGGACTGAAAAAATCTGGGTTGCTTAGTCTAGGGAAAACGACCCCAAGGTGATGTACGGCTGACTTCAGCTGGAGAAAAGGTAGCTGCAAAACAAATGATTAATGAACTCTTCTTTGCCAGTGCTGAGGTTAGGGCAAATATAATCAGCTTAAATTACATCAGGAGAGATCTAGATTTGATGTCAAGGAAATGTTCCAAATAGTAAGAATTTTTAGATGCTGGAACAGATTTCTGTGAGGCTGTGAAAATAAATGTCTATGCACAGAGAAATTCCCAGTGCTTCAGCCCTGAGAAACAGGAACAACTGAGAACAGGTGACATTGAACTGGGAGAGGAGGGACTAAATGGCACTGAAACCTTGTGCAGAAAACTTTTCTATGTTTTTTTATGTTATAAAAATACACCCATGGAGTCAAAGAAAGTTTACTTTGTAAGAGATCTCTGAAGGTCATCTGGTCCCATTCACTTGCTCAAACAATGCAAATTTATATTGCAACTGACCTATTTGGTCAAGCCCCTTGGGTCCTATTTTTTTCTTATTGCTTGAAGAGGAAAGTATCCATCATGCTTTGTATAGTCTTTTTTAAAATTAGTATTCTATCTCCTCTATCTTTCATCCAGGAGTCTTAACAACTCAGAACTTAGTGTCTCCTTATATACTGGCATACTCATGAAAAGGACAGCTGTCTTTCACAATCCACGCATGTGAGTAAATGCATCTTCAAATTCCTGAGTCTGGAGCAACAGCAATGGACACTACTGCAGATGTAGACAGAAAATTTATCAAAGTCCTATCAAGACAGTAGTTTGAATGCCATGATATGTGGAAGCTGTGTTTGAAATCAGAGTACTTCTGGAAAATTCTTTTTCTGAATTTTTCTTTCAATGTTCATATCTTGAAAGAAACAGGTTTGAAGGCCAGAGCTGCAGGGAGCAGTTCCAGCAATCAGTGAATTGCTTTTCCTAGAAACGTCCATTGCATTTTGTGATTAACACCTGAGAAGAGACAGATTCTGCTGTGTTTCAAACACAGCTCAGCCCTACAAACACCACACTGCACTCTGAGAACATCTCTTATAATTTCCCCTGTTCCAAGTGTAAAATATCTAAAGCTATAGGAGATAACACAGGTTTAATTTTAGCTGCAAAACATTCCTTCACAAATGCCAAATCTGTAACTATTAGTTTCACTAAACTAAATGGTCAGTTAAATTGGAGCCTGGAACTTCAGAGCACAACAATATGCATAGCTACCATCCAGCACCCAAAAGACTTCCTCAAAGCCTTCCCATGCCCTTTCAATAACCTCTGTAATGTAATTATTGAGAACACCACAGAAAGTAAATGTTTAGTTATGGGAATGCTCAAATTTTCACAGACAGCATGAAATGTATGAGAATTGTTTCTAGCTGGACAACAGCTTAGTGTTAAAGATTAGCTGGGTTAGGAATTGAGACTTGCTCTCTGACTTCTCACCTTGAGGAGCATCGTGACCTGATTTTCAGTATGAAAGGAGAAGTCACCCACCATTGCCTTCCCTGCAATTTGGGGGCATTTAGCACTCTGGGAACTCAGCATAAACCAAGTTAGTCCTGCACCATGTTTGTCCTTAGACAGGTAATAGTCTCCATTCTTAATATCTGGAGGTAAACACTGTTACATAATGCTGAAATCTTCATCATTAGATTTATATGTAAACAAGATAAATGTCAGTTAGGAATGATGAAAGGCGAAAACTTTCTCCCTGTTCTTTGGGACTTCCTGACTTTCAAGTCTTTGATGATATGTCTAAAACACACAGATTTACATAATCTGATATTTGTTTCCCTTGGCTCATAGGAGAAAAAAAAAAAAGATTATTACAGAGTTTTCTAAGTTCAGTTTTCTAATTTGATGTGTATTCTTGGGGTAGCTCTTCAAAGTATTCTACCATTAATGTTGTATCTTTTGCAGAATTCTAGTATAGTCCCAGAGAGAGAATCACTTTGAATTAACTTACTTTTAATTTGCAGAACACTGAATTTAGAAAGAGCAGTTTTAGTATTTTTAAGAAACTGGAAGTGTGCCAGCATTACTGCTACTAAGATTTTTTTTCATAATTACAATGTTGAACATAGTTAATTTCTTACCAGTCGTGGGATTTTACAATAAGTTGTAATATACTGTGAACCTACACTTCCAAATTATATCAGAAGTGATAATTGCATTGTACCATCCTACAATAATGGTCCAATTAACCTATCATACTCCTGTAGATCCCATTTTGATGCAGTAGATTAGTCTAGTTAAATACAAAAAAAAAAAAATCTTCACTCTAAGAATTAAATAAGTAAATAATTCCCCACTTCCTATGACAGAGAGAGCATTACATCCTAAATTAAATTATTATTTTTTTCCTACAATCTATGTTTTCCAAAGAAGGATACCCTGGGGCATTCTGGAACATCACCAATAAAAGTCTATCTGTGAATATGAAGTAATTAAATGGAGGAGTTTTGCCAGCAGCCTTCCTCTATTAGTCCAAGGCTGATATAAGAAAAATATCTTGGGTTTCTATAGCTGCCACAAACATATTGATTTTGGGTTTCAGTTCCTCCAACTGAAAGTTGATTTCTATAGACCAATTTCATGGTATTTTCCCATTTTCTCACGATGTATTTCCCTTTTGGGATTTCTGAAGTGCACTTGCATTTCAAATGAACTTGCACTAACATCGAGTTCCCACAATCTGCCAGAAACAGCGAATTGTTCAACGTGGGCTACCACAACACTGCTCTTTTGTCAGTGCTCCCACATTCATTTATGGCTATGCCTAAAGGAGTGTTTGTGGATCATGTCCCTTGCTTAACACCACCTTGACTTTTCACTCAGGAACCTGGTCCTACACCCATCTTAGAGCTCCTGTAGGTAGAAAGAGAAGTGTCTATTCCAGTGGACAAACATAGACTGAGAGAAGCAGAACAATTCAGTTCTTCAGGAAAAATGGATCAGTGTTTGTATAAAGCCCTTTCACAGTGAGTAAATCACAACAGACAAACATCCACACAGTGTGGCACAAGAGTGCTGGGGAGAAGGAGTGGTGACCTTTGTGTCCTTCCTGTGAATTGCCCTCCTCAATTCAATTCAAGATTAAACTTAAATCTATCCTGCTTGACTTCCACTCTTACAACCATCATAACTGTTACATATCAATCCACCACTATGTCCATGAGTGAGACAGATTCAGGGAAAGGCTTCAAAAGCATTGTTTCTTTTGCCAAAAAAACAGCTGCTGGAAGGAACTAATCCTCCTGCTGGTGGGAGGCTGAGGTTGACTTTCAGTGGAGCCAGCTTTTTTAATGGGCTTTAATACAAGTGTGGATCCTCAGAACTTAGCTGAGGGTGATTTTTTTTCCTGTGATGAAACTTCATGGAACTCTAGGAACTGTAACTTAGAAATAAGTTTCATTAAAAGGGTGAGAAATCATTCAGGGAAGATGAGCACTTCTACTAAGGCAGAATAATGAAAAGTGAAACTGGCATGCACTGGAATTATTTTGGCAATTTTTTAAGAGGAAATAGTCAAGAATTAAGGGACACTCAAAGGTAAATAAATTAAGCTATTGTGCCAAAAATTACTTAAAAACCAAAAAAGGGTGGTATTTTTATGCTTTACAAATACATACTGACTTGAAATGTGGAAAAAAATGTTTTCTACAAAACAGAAATGATTCACTTGTTTTTCTCATTACTGTCACTAAGCAATATCTAAAGTCAAGTTCACAGACTATAACTGGCAGATTTCCATTTATGCTAGTTTCTTGTTTCCTTCACATTTCTGGTTCTAGTATCAGCAAAAAGAAATGTTAATTAACCTTAGCAGCAAAGCAATGTAAGACTATACTCTATATTCAGAATGTCATCTGACAGGAAACTGCAATCTGTAATGCTGGCCTGCCAGTTAAACAGGACAAGACAGGGCAGAAGATCTTCATATTGTTTCCTTGAACCAAAAAGATCAACAACTCAGTCAGCCAGAAATAATTATCTGCATTACTCTCTGCAGTTACTTTTAATGGGACTGAGATAATAAGTGCACACTGTGCCTCTGCAGTACTTCTGAGCTAGGGAGATGAAACAGGGTTTGTTCAGCTCTTTGAAAGTGAATCAAGGAGAGAAGTTTCACTGAAAAATTGTAGGTGTGTTTCAGGAAGAAATGCACAGAACCATGGTGCTCTGTATCCTGGCTGGACACTGACACCACACACCTGTGAAACCAGCCAGAGTTATTCAGACTGCTTTACTGGGCTTGGATAGCAACAGCAATGCTATGCATGGACTGGAAAAATAAAACCTGAACAACTGCCTTTCCATGGAGGGGAAATTTCAATTCCAGGGAGAACTGACAAGGACCTGAATGGTTTGCAGGGTTTTTTTGGGGGGGGGATGGGAGGGTTATGAGAAGAGATTGTTCTTAATCCCTTTAGAGTTAAAAAGTCTGTGTTTTTTTACATATTTTTAGCTTTTTATGCATTTTTTCATAAGCAGTTGATGTTTTCTTGTTTGTCACAAAGTTCATATTAATCAAAAAATGGAAAAATAACATTTCTAGAAAAATGGTCCCAAAATTTGAATTATATTTTCAGTGAGTAGAGTCAAGAATGATTGGGGTATGTGAAGGAGTTTGTTTGTTTGTTTGTCTGTTTGTTTGTTGTAAATAAGTGTTTAAGTTCATTAATTATCAAATTAAATACACAATAATTAAATTTTAATAGCAAGCTATAAAAATATTTTAAATACCACAGGCCTCCTTAGTTTTCTAATAATTAAAGTTTCACATACACAAAAAATTATTATAGAGCACATGCACAAATGGTATGATTATGGATGGCATACTTCTCCATTAATTAAATAAAATCATCATCATGAATTTCGATGGGATTTTTTTTCTTGAGGTGTTTTCTTCTTTATTCTACCAAAGACTTCTCTCATAAAGAGACTAATGCTTTTTGTCCAAATCAACTCATGATTTTTTTAATAAATAACAAAACAATAAATAACAAAAATGGGGTTTGTGCCAATAATGAGTAGAATTTCAGTTTTGAAGCTGCAGACTACTAGTTTCAGTTCTACAGGAATATATTACTCAAAGTAATTTTTTTAAATCGCATTTACCAACCAGTGATGTGCTCTGTTCTCTCAAGGGTTTTCTCCACTTACTGCCAGAATCCAATTCTGCCACCTTCCACCACTCTTGAAAGAACCTATTTAATTCCTCTGGGAAGGGTGTTCAGTGTAAACACAGTCTGCATAACATCCGTGCATTGAATTTAAGATATCTACTAAAAAAAGTCACCCCTTTTACAGTTTGTCTGCTGCCAAAGACAAATTCTGCTTTTCATTATCACGGCCCAGTCTGCAGATTCATATTAAAGGTATGAAGGTATTTTTTGCCATACATGCCATCCATTAACCAGAAATAAATGCCTTCTGGCATTTATATGACCAGTCCAATATCTTATGTTTCAGAAATAATTTGCTAACCTGTTTTGCATGGGCAAGGAAGCATGAAATGACTTGTCCATAAAATCATATCAAAGACAGGAGAGTTCACAGCTTATGCTGGATCTATCATTTGCATTTCTAATAGCTGAATTCCAGCACCATCAACTCTCCCTCTAAAATTATTTAAAATTTCCTGCAAACACTTGTGGTTTTCTTTCTCACTCTTAATAGAAAGGCAGACATTCTGCTTAATATAATTTCCATGGTTCAAGTACCACTGTGTTTCTGCACTCACTAGGATGCCATCCAAGAAATTTTGTGTAGCAGCTGCTCTACACTGATTTAAAAAAAAAATAAAAATACAGTGCTGAATCCCTGCATCCCAGGACAAGTTACACTGGAATAATCCTGTCACTAACAGCAATGCAGGGTAACCATCCAGCACCACCTTCTGGTAAACAGGGACTGAGCTCGATGAGCCCCTGCCCTCCTGTGATGAGCAGAGGGAAGGAGGCATTGATCCATGTCTGAGGAAAGATTAATTGCTATTTTTTAATCCTCATAAATTTGTGCATTGCCATCTGTTTTCACTACAGCACACATGTAACAGGAAGGATTATCCCTTCATTTTCTCTCCATCTCCCTGCAGTTCTGTTTCACAGAGGCTGTACCTTTGGAAGCTTTTGGGGGCTTTTGTGTGGATTGTGAAACCACTATGCTTCTGGATTTGACTTTTAGACTTGACTTTTGTGTTGGAGTCTGAGGCACAGAGTGTCCCTTTGTCTCTGATACCAAGCTCTGACATCCAAGAAAACACCATGAAAACAACCACTAAAGTTAACTAGAAAAGCTAAAAGTGTGTGTAGATTAGAGAGTTTTCTTAAGTCACTAGGTGAAAAAGTTAGTTAAGAGTTGAAACTAGTTTAGAGAGCAGAAGACAAGATGAAGGATTTAGGGTGTTGTCTCTTTTCCTTCTTCTTTCTTCTTCTTCTTCTAGAGGTTTTTGGGTAATAGTAGATGATTGGATAGAAAATGCCATGTGCAGCACACAGGTGATGGGTCATTGTGTCACCAAAAAAAATAATATACATGTCTAATTTTAATTGGGTAAGAATAAGCATAAAGATAAAAGAACTGCATAGTTTGGGGCCCATTTTGTGCCTTCAGAGCCAAGGTGAGCCAGGTTATGGCGATTTGAACTTGTGCAGAAAGTCTGGGAGGGCCTGCCAAGTATTTTGATAACATCCTAATAAACGCAAGAAACAAGATCCTAACGAGTGTGGATGCTAAATGCAAAAAGAAGGGAACAGAGCCTGTGTGAAACTAAGTCACAAGCTTCTCATTCTGGCCTGAGAAAGCATGAGAAAGAATGGATTCTTTCCAAGGACAACAATCTTTGCAAGTGGTGTTTAGGAAAACAATCAAGGGGTGATGTTGCACTTAACCAATGATGCTGGATGTGTTGCTTTAATGACCAATGACAGTTCTACCTCTTGGGCTTTCTCGAACATGTCCATAAAAGAAGATCAAGAATAATAAACTTTGCTCTCCTGTTCAACACACAAGAAAGTCTGTGTCATTCTTCTTGCCTTTCCCAATAGAGTGACAAACAAGCTTTGGAGCTTTCTTCCTGCCCCAGAGAACTGAGCTAAGTGGAGCTCCCCGTGAAGGAGTGTCCCAAGGGAGCTCGGCCCAGAAGAGACTGAGAAATCCATTTTGAGAAGTGCAGCATCAAGCAGTGAAAAAAGCTTCATTTTGGACTCAGCATTGTTAGCAGAGCTTGGTGCTAAGGTGAGCACAGACATTGGCTCAATGAGCAGATCCCTGCTGGCCAAGCACTCTGAGACCAGCTGGGGTTGCAGATTCCTGTAAAACTCCATAGCCCCACCTGCTCCTCCCGCCTGGTGCTCCTGTGTCTGCTGCCAGTGCCCAGCAGCTGGCAGACCATCACGGGAGACTATCCTGTAGTCTGATACAGTCACCCTGGACACCCAGCTCCCCTCAGCTGGAGAGCTCTGCTCAGCCCTCAGGGCTGTACTCACTGCAGTGGTAGCACCAATCTGTCAGAGCATGCTCAAGGTGCTGCCTTTTATACCATACTTTAGGCATTAAAATGCAAAGAATGCAGCATTTTTTGTCTCACTGTATTACTGATAACTAAACTGGGGTGACCAGTTCTTGAAATGAAGAGCAGAGATAACACATTTATTTAGAGAACAAAAAACAGCAGTTGCATCAAAGAATCAAGTATCATAACTATTAGATCTTATATTAAAAACACAGATGGTAGTGGCAAAGTCTTTGTCAGTCACACCTTTGCTCTGGCTAGCTGAGAAATAGATGAAATTGTACATTTAATGGTATTCCATTTTTCAAACCCCAGTTCTAATGGTTTGGGGTTTTTTAGGGTTGTAAAAGACTCTGTTATTCTTTTTGTCTATAACTAGTAAGGAGTTGTTTTGGTTTTTTGCTATACCTAGAGGTCTCATGAGCTTTATAAATAAAAAAAACATCTCTAGCATTGAAATAAAACCAGCAAACTTTCAGTGTCTCATCATACCCAGGGATTTTGTTTTTAAGTTAGCTGACCTCACCTTGAAGAGATGAGATTTATTTGCAATTAAATTAAATAAAAGAGAAAATAAAACCCAACAGCAGACAGGTCTTCAATTTCTATGTGCCTCACGTAAGAAACACTGAATCAATCGTTAGGTTGGGAAAGAGATCATCTAGTCCAACCTATGACCCAACACCACCCTATCAACCAGAGACCTTTGAGATCATCTAGTCCAACCTCTGACCCAACACCACCCTATCAACCAGACCATGGCACTGAGTGCCACATCCAGACTTTCTTCAAACACCCTCGGGGATGGTGATTCCACTTCTTCCCTGGACAGCCCATTCCAATGCCCAGGCACTCCTTCTGTGGAGAAATTCTTCTTAATATTCAACCAAACTTCCCCTTGCACAGCTTAAGTCTATGTATGTCCTGTTGTCCTATTCCTTGCTGTGCTTTGGTTTTGTACACAGCTTTTGGTTTCCCTATTTAAACTGTCTTTATCTCAAACAACGAGTTTTCTAACTTTTCTGTTCCACTTCCCCATCCTGCTGGGAAGTGAGTGAGTGATTGCATGGTACTTAGTTGATTAATGATGGGTTAGACCATGACACTTGGAAAAACATTTTTAAAAGGCTTTTGCAACTCTAAAAACACTGTTACTCATAGTGCATTTGATGGCTGCAGGTGCAAGGAGCAGCAGTCAGCAGCAGAGTGCGTCAGGGAAGGCAAACTTTTAGAACTTTTAGGTGAGAAGAACAAAGGACCCTTTGGCCCAAACTATTCTCTACCCTGACCTTTGCATATTTGATATTCTCTCTTCATGTTGTTCCCTATTTAGCTATCAACTTAACCTTGAAAAAATTAATCTTTGCAGAAAATTTTGCTGTTTTTCATTATGTACTGAATCTGAAGCTTGGTGAACTTTGTCCTACAACAGCATCTGACTCCATATGTCTCTGTTTTACTGCTATAGCACCCAATGACATCTTCAGAATCTTCTCGGTCACCATCAGCCAGTTCAGCCCCCAAAGCACCTACGTGGACTCTCCTAAAGCCCCAGCCTGTGATACCTCCCCATGTCTTGTTGATGAGCACAGCAGGGCCTTTGGGAGACAATCTGATTTCTTCTCCTGTGTCACCATTCTGTGAGGGGGAAGATGAGCTCCTTCCAGCTGCACCCTGAGGAAGAGCCATGCTGTTTTTCAGTCACAGTATAAAACCTTTACTTTTATACAAAGATCCAAGAGAACAAGAGAAGATCACACATAATGGCAAAAACCAACCAGTCATCACTGAAGCCAGATGCACTGTGCACTATTTTACTCTGTAAAACACAATGGAATTTTATAAATCCTGCTACAAAGAAACAAGATTCAATTCCAGTTACTTCTAGAAGAGTCTTTCCACTTCCTCTTTTTTTTTTTGTTGGAAAATTATTCCATTCTCTACATGACTTAACAGTAAACTTCCTTTCCTATTCTCAGGACAGGAAAAATTGTTCACAAGTAGAAAGCAAATACTTGAAATAATCAAGCTTGAAATACAGTCAGCAGGCTTGAGCAGGGACAGGAGCTAGGAAACCACTGGAACTATTTGTGCAGAGAAAAGCCTTTAAGATTACACAAGCTTAGGATAAACCATTGGGAACAGAAGTCAATTTTATCCCTTTTTTTTTCAGTGAGCTGGAATATTACTTCTACATTATACAGGACAAAATAGCTATCTATACATTTTATTGTTAACAAGTGAAACAACGCTGGCTCCATGCCATAGAGATAGCTGCTCTGGCTTGCTCTTCTCTGAACTAGATTCTTGTCTATCAAGTAACACAAGCGGTGCATGTCAATGCCAGCCCATTTTCAGCAGAGTCCCAGAGCAGTTGGCATCCCTTTACCTAAGCAAGAACAGGTGACCAAACAAATGATTCATCCTTCCAACTCTTCAGATTAACTGGATAACTGGCACTTCACCAGATAACACAGAAACTGTTGCTGCCAAAGGTAGTGAAAGATGAGAGATGAATTAAAGAATTTCAGTTTGAAAAAGAAAAACAACTGCCTATAATGATCTACCAGAAGAAAAAATGGCATTGGAAAACTCTTTTTCATGCTTCTGCATGCTGTCATAAACCAATTCACGCTGAAAGGCATTCAGAGTGAGCTTTTAAATGATTTCAAGCTTTATTGCATATTGCCCTGAAGATATCATAGTATGACATGGCATAAGTTTGTTGCCCATGACATTTATTTTAATTCCCACAATGTGACAGTTTGCCATTGCATCTGCAGTGCAACTGAAGAATGGAACAAAGTGCAAATAAATGCTAATGTGTATGCATACAACAATTAAATTTGCTGCTGGCAGTATAATTTGAAACATTTTTCAGGAAACTTCTGGTCATGGCCCCTATCAAAAATGTCAGTCTGCTATAAAGTATTTGCATGTACATTAACAGAAGTAAAAACACAGGCTTTTTAAAATTAATGATTGGGATATGCTTTAACTTTTTAACTTACTGCTACTGACACCAGTGTATATTTTCTAATTTTGGCAAAGCCTACTTTTATTAATGGAGTGTTGAGCAATATACTTTATCCTGTGAACAAGATTGGCTTCCACCATTAAAACGGTTTAAGATGCAGAATGTTAATTTGGTTTTTTATTCCAGAATTTCACATCAAAGTTGAGAAAACTTGGCTTAAGAAGAATAAGTACTCAGAAAGAGTAACTACAGTAAGTTAAGTCACAATCCATGTAACCACTTTATGTTAAACAGACTTTTTGTTCAGGAAGTGTCTCCTAAAACAACACACTTGTTGATGTCTGACTGGTTGATGCCTGACTTCTGATAAAAGTCCATTTCAACAAAAACCTTGTTGCAACTGCAAGGTATGTCTTTGTAGAAGTAGAAGAAAGACCTGATGTACTGGTACAGCCAGTAGAATATACACTCTCAAATGGTTTCTAGTAAGAATGAAGCAATTCTTTCTGTTAACCTCAAATGAAAATATAAATCAAGATCCACTGTGTTCACTAAGATGAATGTGAAACTAATAAGGAAGTTCTCAGGGAAAGTATGAAGGATGATCCAGCAGCTGTAGCCCTCCTTTCATGTCAAGCAGCAATGGAATGCTCAGCCCTGTGTCCTCAGGCAGTGAGGGTATCACCACAACCCTGATATCTATCTGCCCATTGTAATTATTGCAACACACTGGACTGGTCAGATATCTACTTTCTGATGTTATCAAATTAAAAGTTTTCAGTCTTGTCAAGACAGAAGTAAATGTTTACATTTTACTCAATGGCTTGTGATGGCACTATAAACATATAAAGAGTCAGCACTTTAGATAGATGTGTGTGCATGCCTCTTATGAGCTTGTGTGTAGGTGCATGTGTTTGACCAGGAAAATCCTTCATCTGAGGTTTATCAAGTAGCAATTGCAGGACATCTGTATCTCTCTTTAGTCAGTTTGTTCTAATGTTGTTCTAAATAAAGCCAAATGCAGCCAGCAGGCTTAGATCCATAAATATACATCAAAGGTGTCTGTATAATAGTTATTCCTAACTGGCTATTTTTATGGGTTTTGTATTTATCAATGGTGTGGCATTACAATTTAAAACCCATCTATCTATCTGTGTATAGTTCAGGTGGGCTTTGTTTGTACTGAGGTGGAACTCTAATTACAGTTTAAGGTTTTCAATATGCTGGTTAACAGACTGGTTGGGGTTGCAAGGGAACCCTGGAGATCATCTAGTCCAACCACCAATTTCACTAGTGTGAGCTCTGTTCCAGGTAAAAGGTGGTAAACCTGTATTTTCAATGTACAGTACTTTCAATCCAGGTAAAACCACAACATCCTTGCGAAGATACAACCATTGATTTCTGTCATGGCCATTGTGGCCATTCAAATAGATCAAGTCAGCAGAGCTGGGCACAAGACAACTTGCATTTAATGATTAAGGAATCTCATTCCAGAGAGACCCTCATAACTTTTTGAATTTTGAATCTAAAATTTACCACCAAATGATCTTAACTTTGTTTTTTTTGTTGTTGTTGCCCAGAGAAAAGGGTCATATATAGGTACTGTGCAAGAGTAGATTTGGGAACAAGGGGTGGGTTCAGACCCCAGTTCCAATACTCAGGGAAAGGTGAAGCTGGAAAGCTGCACAGGCAACAGACAATGCCAGCTTCCCACTGATAATGAACTCAGAACAATTCCATTAGTCTGGGGAAAGTTTCAAAACAAAACCCCCTCAAGTCAGTGCTAGTGAAATTCTTCCAGTCCTTGGGGGAAGAAAAAAGATTAACTTAAGATTTCCATATAATTTACAGCTTGATATTACTAGGAAAGTTTTGGGACATTCAGGCACTGAAAAGCTTTAATGAAAATGCCTCTTTCCAGCAGAGTAGTCTGTGAGAGGGAAGGTGGATGGCCTCTGGGTGCTGAGGCTGGCATGGATGGAAGACACCTTGAGCTCAGAATTGAGGGAGAAAGTTGTCAGGTGGTAGTGTGGTCACCATACTTGGTCCTACTGTATAGCAAATAAAAATTCCCTTCAAATGACAGCAATAAAAGAGCTTCAAGCCCTGCAGGCTGTGCATCCTGAAGAAAGACATTGGTAGTAATGGTTAGAAACGTAGTCAAATGTGCAATATGCCCAAGCAGCTATACATAAAGTCCTGCACCTCATCCACACAGATGCTGGGATAAAACCAGTAAGAAACCCTTAATATGTGTGGCTGTCTTTGCCTTAGCCCTATTCCCAGTCACAGCAATGTCACTATTCCAAGCAGAGTTGCCTTGCTTGAAACACACAGTATTTCTGGGAGTGTCGGGCCATTCGCTTCTCAGGATGTTCATTCTCACGCTCACAAGCACTGCACCCCACCTTGCTCACTTCAGCAGGCAGCTGTGTCCTTGGGCATAGCCAGGCCCACCCCCAGCTATCAGTGTGACAGTGCTGCTGTCCCCTTCTCAAACACTGCCACATCACTCAGCTTTCGGGATACTGAGCAAGGGCTCCAGCAGGCTTTAGACACAGGAGACTTTGAAGCTTTGTGCAGGAGTAGGAGAGGGTGTCAGTGAAAAAAAAGGAGTGTGACCTTCTTCAGTCTCTCTCACCCTGTGGGTGCTAAGGCAGAACATGCATTAGCTTTAGAGTGCATTGAATTAATTTGTACAATTGCGGATCATAATGATTTCATGGTGCTTTACATACATTTTTCTTGAGGTGCCCTAAAGCAACACACATGTTCTAGCATCATCTCTACCTTTAAAGACAGTTACAAGAGCGTTGGTGTATCAGTTCCCTGTTGTGCCAGTCAGACAGTAAGGAACAGATAGCTGGAGCTTGCAGGGTTTCCTTCTGGTCTTTCACCCAAGCAATGTGCATCAGATCTCACCATTTATATTCTAACAATAAACTGTCACAGGGCATAAATGCTTTTGATGTCTCTAAATCTTAAGTTTATTAAAATAAGTGAAGAGTAAAAAACAATGATCCAAATCACAACTCAGCTGTCTGAAGCTGTGACAGATCTCATACCTCAAGATATATTATTTTTCTAAGTGATCTGACACCCCTGCAGGTATGACACATACCCATTCTGTGATTCCTCATTCTTTGGGAAGGCTGTTCAATAAATCCTTTGAATTTTCATCTGCATGGTTTGGCAAGCAAAGTAGGGTATTTGGTAGTCATCTTTCATCAGGCAAAGTAAGTAGGTGCTCATTGGGTAGCATCCTTTCATTCATTGCTCACAGAAGTCACCTCAAGAAATGTGGAAGATGAAGGTGTGGACCCTTCACCTCTTTGGGTGTGGATAGGAAGACAAGTGACCCACATCTCGTTCACACTGGCCATGTTTGTCTTTTGTTCAGACCTTGTGCTTCTGGCAAGTGTGATTGCTTCTATTTAACACAGCCCAGTGATTTTGGGAGGTTCCATGGAACTTCTCTTTCAGTTGGTTCAATGTGAAGTTCTATCTTCATTTTTATCCCCACAGAAATACGAACTGTTGGTTTGATCAAGGAACAAAATGGCACCTGATTTTTCTGATTGGCACAGAATAGGGCCTTTGAAAGACTCAGCTCTTCACCAGGAAAAAAAAAATCACAAAAAAACCAAACCAAACCAAACCAAACCAAACCAAAAAGAAAACAAAACAAAAAAAAAAAAAAAAAAAGGAAAGAACCTTTTGATTAATTAGGCTGGGAAAACAATTAATTAGTAAAAGTAATGAAAGCAGTAGAAAACACTTTCCACTTGCAAGAGTCTCTTTGCACCACTTCACATGAAACATTTCAATACATTTATTTTGTCTCCATGAAAGAAAAGGTGGATCTTCAAAGCTTTCTGCTCACATTAGACAATTTGCTGTAGAAAGAAAAAAATCTTTTTTTTCTCACTTGCTTAGATCAAGCTGTTTTGAAAAGCCCGTTTTTTACTTCTGATTAAAGCCTCTCTAAAATTCCTATCAATCTGAATATTTCTTTCCGCTTAAGTTGCAATTCCTGTTCTTATTTAAATAAAAAATTATTTAAAATTAGTCAACCATTTCAGGGAAAATATCTGATATTTTGGAGATCTAATATCTGATGTGAAATCCTGTCTCTCTGAAAGTCAGTGGAAATTCTACAGGGGTACAAAAGTTGTTGTAAATGCTGTAAATGGGGGAATGAACAATGAATGTTTGAACCTCATCCCTTAAAAAATACAGGGGAGACCTCTTCTGAGTCTGCTTTTCAACCTGCCACTTCAGGAACAGAGGCTGACACCCTTAGACACAGACTCATGAAGTCTCTTTAAGTGAATATGATGGGAAGAGATGCTACCTGATGAATGCTGTGTCTGAACATAATACAGATGTTTGTTATTCCTGCTCTAGGTAGTGTGGGATGACAGATTGCACACTTTAGTCTTACTAGGTTCAGCTTTTGTCCCTTTTATCAAAGTTGCTGCCACAATAACCCACCATGAAAATTCCCTCATTTGATTTCATAGTATAATTATTGCTCTTGTTATGTCTCTGCTTCTGCAGAAGATGTTGCATGTTACCTCCTTGAAATCTGTGTAGGGGCACAGCCTGTAATGATGACAAAAGCTAGAAAATTACTTCTGTGCACCATACTTAGTACACATACAATAGAAAGTTGTTTAGGAGCTGTAAGCACAGGCCTGGTTTTTCTCATTGCCAGAGGACAAGGCTGTCAGGGTTTCCAAGCTGATACCTATTTAACTAAAAAACAGTAAGTTCTACCAATTTATATAAACTTTAAGACAAACTTAAAAATCATCAGCTTATGGCATTTCTTCCATTTTTTTTCCAGCAGGCCTTGGGGTTTTGGCCCTTGGTTTCGTAATGATGTCAGGTGGAATTAATTCATTTTCACTTTTCAAAGGAAAAAATTCTGTCAAGGCTGTCAGTCAAAAGGTAATTTGAGTGGTTCGCTTTGCTTCTGCCTTTCTCCTGCCTCTTTAAAAAAATCAAATCAAATATACACGTTCCAGATGGAGATTGTGTATATTAGGCAATTGTGTAATATTGTGTATATATGTATTTTTTATTATAATTTTCCTGAATTTTCTCTACCATCCATGAACATTTTTAAACATCTCAAACTATGTTTTATTTGGTAATGACTATGAGCTTCCCCTCCTGAAGAAATTCCAACAGCAGGATCCTAAATCTAATTTGTGTTTCTTGCCTTGTCCAAGAATATTGTAAACAGCCAGTTTCATCTCATGGGAAATCAACTTAAAAGAAAAAACTGCAGAGAAGCTCCTTTTAGATGTGTAGTAAGGTGTTCTGCAGGAAAAAAAAAAGTGTAACCCCACTTTTCTGCTAGCTGGAAGCTACTGGAGTTGGCAATGCATGAATAAAGTGCTTGTGAAGGCTCAGCCAGCCGAACTCGTATTCTCCTTCCCAGCTATGGCTGTGTCTGAGGGAAACCAGGTCAGCTCCCTCTGTTCCTCTGGCAGGTGAACAACTTGTTCCATCCTTTTTCTGTTGTTTGTTTGGAAATCAAAAGGAACACTTTTCGGAGAGGAAGCTGATCGTGTATGCATTAATCATAGCAGTTTGTGGGGGAATCTCCCCTGGGGCTGTACAAGGAGAGGAAAAACAAGTACCTGCTTGAGGAAGCAAGCCCTTTGGGACATTCTGCAAAGGCAAGGCAAGGAAAACAGTTGCCTTGCTGGTGAGGATAGGCTGAGGAAAACCTTGCTGTAACACACTCCAGCAGTGGGACTTGGAGGAAGCTATGCAGGGCAAGAGTATTCAGAATATTCCAGCACATAATAGATAAAATCAGGGGCCACTGGGATTTTATAAAGCATTGGAGCTACTCAGGTGCTTTACACCTGCTTACTGGAAATTCCTATCTTTTTCTGATGCTTCAGAAATTTTAAATCTGTTTGATCATCTGAGCATTATGGACCCACAAGTGCCTGGAGCTAAGTGGGAAAGAGATGGCCCTAGAGACCTTCCTTAGATGTAGATCCAACTTAACAGGCCAAATTGCAACTGCACCAAGGTAGCTTGCTCAACCACGTGCCCCATTGCCACAGCCTTTGTGGCAGAGGGGAGAGGTTGCAAAGGCATCAGTAAAAGTGGTTTTAATATGAATTTGTAAAAGTGCCACCTAATAAAGCTTGATGGCAAAGTTCACTCTGTTACTCCATAGATGAAATATACAAAGGAAAATCGAGTTTGAATTGAGCTAAAATAATTTACACAGAGACCAAAGACTCTCCCATTTAATCATGAGCCTCAGACTGGGCACCCTAAACACCTGATAGAGCATAGGTGCAGTTAGGTCCAATCTTAGTCTTAGGTTTGGACAATTGTTTATGTCTAAAGGAATTAGCTACACAGTTTTCATTGGTACTGATTTAGCATGCTCTCAGCCACTTCTCAATGATCTGTTGTGAATAAGGCACCTCTCCACCTTGGATAAAGAAAATTTTTCAGTTCTCAGGTAAGGTATCTCAAAACTTGAGAGACATGCCAGCCCCAGGGGAGAGTCACTGGAGTGCAGCCCAGTTGAAATTTAGAGGGAACTCAAAAGATCTGTCATTAGTAGAAAGTGTCTCTTCCCTAAAGATAACCTTGATAGGCATCCCAGCTCAAGGCTAGAGCTCTGCCCCTCAGCCAGAGTGCCTGACAGGGAGAGCTCAAAGGCGTCTCCTTTAGTCTGTCATAGTTACAGGATAAGAGGTTTCTTTGTGGTTGGATTGCATACATTGGAAAAGTTGTGCATGAGACTCCTTGTACCTTCCTCTTTCTTCACTGAATCTTGAAAAAGTCACCTCTATTAATGCACAATCAGAGTTCCAAGCTCTTATGCATGTATGTTCTCTGTGTCAGGGCTCCTTTTTGGGTTTCCTAGAGGAAAGGAGACCTAGGAGGTTTCCTTAGCCCACCTACAGTGAAGCCCTTTGCCGCCTTTGGAGCCTGTACCAAGCTACAGCATCCCCTTCCCACCACCCTGAACCAACCACCTTGCACTGATCCCAGCAGCACTCCTGGGAAACTGCAGAGATCTTGTTCACTTGGACTCCAAAATACCTTTTCTTCTTTTCTTTTCTTTTTTTTTTTTTTGAGTATGTTGAAGGTGCCCTTGCAATTGTGCGTGGTCACATATAACTACTGTTTCAAAACTGCTGTGGTTTCATATCACCATTAATCAATGCAACACATATTAACTAAGTACTTCATTCTGCTTTTGCATGATTTATTAGGTCTTCCTTCATTAATGTGTTTGATCAGAAAACTAATTAAACAATGAACTGTGACAGTAACACATATTTTGCATCCATTATTAAAAACTGGTTTCTTGGAATAAAAATGTGGTAATGAATACTTGAGTTACCATGGGCTACACTTTATTTCCAATTATCTGAACTGTTATTAACACTAATCCTTGGCTTTCCCATCTATTAGCAAGCTAGATATGACAGTGCTAAAGACAAGTGTGCTAAGTTTATTTCCAACACTAGTATTTTAAATACCGGTAAATTCCAAGAGGTGAATTACTATACAGGAATAGTCTATATATTAACATCTGCTATTTTTGAAACAATGTAAGGCCTCATTTTTCATCTTCATTACCAGTCTCTGAGTATACTCATGATGCATCTGGAGTTTGCTATGCTGAACACGAAGATATTATTATGTCTTCATGGATAAATCAATATTTAGTTGTAGTACATAGAATTATAACTGTCCTGGTTTTAGCCAGGAGAGAGAGTTAAATTTTTCACACCAGCTGTGAGGGGGCAGAGCCTGGAGCCATGTGGGCATATCTGGGTTATTATTATTATTATTATTCTATCCCACTCAGGTCACTGTCAGGGACAGAAGGGACTCTTCCTTCTGGGAAGGGCCCCATTAAGGCTGTTGTAGTTTAGGAATGGTATTCCCCAATTTAGTATTTCCACCTAAAAGAAAACCAGGAGCTGCTCCCCTCCCTCCTCCAGTGAGAGAGACTAGAGGCAGAGATTATTAGTTAAGAACAATTTACAGTAACAAGATAAGAAAAACAAACAGTAACACCAACAGTATCAACGACAAAAGTGTACAGAGGAGGTGATTTACATGCAAAGTGTTCACTAAGGACCCCACCATAAATAATGGTGAAAGGGTTTCCCCCTCCTGCCACACTTTCTCCACCTGAAGCCACTCCCTTCTTCCCAAAAGCAAGAATCTCTTATTCCTACAGTGACAGATGCTATAGAATAATAACCTAGACATGCCCACATGGCTCCAGGTTCACCCCTTCAAGGCTGTTGCAAAATATTAACCCTGTCCTGGCTAAAGCCAGGACATTATTTCAACAAATTTCAAAGCTATTTGCTTACTTACTCTTTAAAATGCACTGTTTTTGCACCATTGTGATTCATTTTCCCATTGTTTATTGAGTTTGGTTCATGCCATTCAAATTACCCCTGCTGTCAGATATTCAGAGCTCACAGACAGCAGAGCTGCTTACCTGCCTGAAATTCATTCCAGGCACATTCCACCTTCTCATATTGAGAATAGTGCTCAGGGGACATAGTCTGCATTTCTTTCCTCACAGTGTTTTCTGAGGAGAGTCTCTCATATATTTGTGTAATGGAAGAATAAGAAGATATAAAAATAACTATCCCACAACCCTAAAGAGGAAAGTACTCAGTATCACTTTTCATTACATGCCACACTGCTATTTAAAATGACCTCTTCCTTGTCATAGTTGGGGATTGACACAATAATCCAGCAACCTGGCTTTATTCCTCAAACCACAAACCCAGACTGTTTTGAGAAATACTGCATCCCTGAAACCATGCATTCATATGGGCCTTATTAAAATGTCTAATTTTGAGAAGTAGTTTTCCCTTCATTCCCATGTTCATCCATCTTTAGCATTCTACACCATCAGTAGGTAATTGGGAGTGGATTTCCTCAGTGGGAGTTTCAGATACTGCTCAGATCATCTCCCACAAGAGGCTGGCCATGAGCTGATCAACCTCCTGACCAGTAGGACACTTGGAGCAATACATTTTTGTAATGGGTTTTAGTTTGTGCCAGGGAAAGTGAGTATTCCCGTGAGGGAGTTTCCCAGCTTTCCTGTAATCAGCTGACGGTGTACAATTGCCATCTGACTTAAAGAATGCACACTTGCTCCATCTGGGTGAGTTAGTGAAGAACTTGCCTGCACCTATCCTTCACCTCTAGCTGACTACCACATACTTTGCAAACCCCTGTGCTCTGATGGAGAGCAAAGATTAGCAATAAGAAATCATCAGTTTATAATCAGTGTACATTTCTTAGAAAATCTGTTTCTGAACAGACATCCACCTTCCCAATGCGCTCAGCTGAGTGTAGCAATGATCCTCCTCTAAATAACTACTTAATCTCTTACTCTTACTGGCACCTACTTTCCTCTTTTAAATTGGTGTTTCACTAAGAGAAAGATGCATCTGTCTTTTTCTGTCTTTTGAAGAAACAGAGCACACATACCCTATGTAAGAGCCATGCATGCTTCTGTGTTAAAAAAAATGGGCTGCTGTTTTGAATAAGGGAAGGACTTTAAATTAAAATGGTTTTGAAATTCATTGATTCATGCCACTGCTACTCCCATAACCTTAAATCTTTTTCTCACTATGAATTTAGAAATATATATATTCTACACATACTCTCCATTTCACCTGAAAATTTTAACATGATACAATCAGTATCACAGCTCAACCCAATTTTCATGTCACTATAAGAAGACTTTTATCCAGAATTCTCTAGCAGATTTAATTGCATTAAATTATATAGTGCAAGTACCAGGATGTTTTGAAGCATTCTAGTGTTATAGTAGAACATGTTATACTATGACATGCTTAACACTTATGTTATACACTACTAGACAAAAACACTATTTCAACACTACCTGGATTTGATGGTAAATATGTTATCCAAGGTTTCTGGGCTTTCCAGAGCTTGATAAAGCCTCACAGCTCCCTGATATTGCATGTTCTAGAAACCATCATTAATTATGATGAAGATAAAAGAGCATTATTATCTGCAGGGAGTTGGGGGAAAGAAAAAAGAGAACAAAAAACTCCAACTCTTCTTCATGCAAGTCACACAATCCTGTTATGTAAAGATAATTTAAGGACACCATTAGCTGTTATCTGAGATAAAGACTTAAACATCAAACCTATGAAAAATTAACTCTGATAAGTAGGCAGACATGCCTGTACCTGACCCCCAGCACTCTCACTTGTTTCACTTTCCCCACAGTTTGCTGTGTCACTAGCTAACTCTTGTTCTGCGTTATCAGCTCCCAGGCTCGGGCTGAGCTTTCAGGCCCGTGTGCCGTTTGAACACAGTTGGTGTTGTACTTCAGAAAGTCATCTCAGGCATTTTGTGGAGGTCTGATTGCGGATATTTTTCCCAAGTGGATGCTGGAAACGGGATGCTTTATCATATGCCAACTTAGCTGCAGCCCATACTCCCTGTGCAGTCCTCTGAAAGGGATTTTAGCTTGTAATATACTTTATAGTTAATTCAGAGCTCAGAGGCCACAGATCTGCACACATTTCTGTTATGGGCAATGTCAGAGATCCCTTTTAGGTGACATGTATTTATGCCTTTACTGCAAGCCAGGGCAGAGACCCTCAGAGCCAAAGCAATTTCACATTGTCCTGGCATTGTCCAGCTTCATTGAACTGTTAAAGTAAAGCTTACTAAATTCTTCTATCTGCCTTGGGATATGGTTGAATGTGGTGAAAAATGTTCCAAGAGAAATTCTAGTGCTGAATATTTAATGAACATTTGTCAACAAGTTCCTGAGCTACAGATGTGATGAAGAATGACGCTCTACAGAAGGAACAGTCACTTCAGGGAAGACAACACATAGAGGTCAGATCATGGCAGAATGCTTCTGCCCTGCCAGTTGCCCAGAAGAACATCTGCTCCAGAACCTTGTCTCCATGGGAACAACTTCCTACTGAAGCTGTTTTAACTCAGTATTCTTTTGTCCTACATTTTAAATTTCTGCCAGCACCCATATAAGAACTGGCTATCCAAAGGCATTAGAAGAGGTGATTTATTCCTCTATCTTTGTGAAGAAAAGCCCACTAACTTGATAGAAAACTACAAGTGGATTTTGGTTTACATTTCTATCTGCATTTTGCTAATTACTGCAGCATCTTGCAGCTGAATAAATGATGAAAAAAAAAGAAAGAGGAGTTTTAAGGCCCATTCAGTATGAAGAGTGGTTAGAGAGGGACCACTTAAAATGAAATCATAGGAGCTGCTAGTTTGCTAGGCATTGTTTTCAGACAACTGTTTTATAAGTTCTTGGTTTTTCCCCAAAATGTTTGCTGATGAAGCTTTAAATTAAAGCGCTTCTGCCAGTTATAGCTCATCCCCTCACCTGTGGGGATGGCTGCTTGGTGTATATCCCTCCAGGGTGACACATAAGTTGTGCAGCTGAAGATCCATGGATCTCAAGGATCTCCCATTTATATTCTCACTCTTCTATCTGCAGCAGGAGGGGAAGTGTCCACACACTGTTTACTGCTTTCCTGTCAGACTAACTCCCTGCCTTTGAAGACAGGCAGCTCAACACTTTAGTAGATTTTCTGCTACTTCAGAGTTATTTGTGTAGCAGTCTGGCCCTCAGTCTGCATCAGGGTGGCAGAACAAATGTCTGTACTTTTTTTTTCCCGTTTATACAAAGTACTGCTTGAGCACAAAGATAGCCAGCCTTCTGTCACTACAGAGAAGACATACAGACTCACTTGAAAAAACAAAAAAATGCCTGATTTTACAGTTATTTGCAGGAACATGAAGATCCCACAAATATAAACCGGCTGCTGTACATTGATATTTCAGCCTTCAAAGAGCTTTTCTTCCTTCTATATTGAGCCACTTCCCATGCTGGGAAGCTTTAGATGGATTATTTATGCCTTTCCAATGTCCTGTTAGATTCTACATGGTAGGGTACTACAGGAAGGAAAAAAATATGCTGATTTTGGAGTCAGATTAGGTTTTTCTTAAAGGATTGAAGAAATAATGTTCTCCAAGAAGAGCATTTTCTTACCGAATTATCCTGAAGCAATTTTGCTGCAAACATGACTCTAATTAGACATTGCACTTTTAAAGTCATTACCACTCTGTCAGCAACTCAAGCATCATTGAAGACAAAAAACAGATATTACTGGGGAATGCCTGCATTCTTCAGGCCAGACTTGATCCTATCCTTCTTATCATGGTACAATCAAGAGTGCTCTTGTACCTCAAGTAAAACTGTCAGATTTCATCCCAATTAATGGGTGTTAACACTCAGGCAAGTATTTTATTTTAAAGCATACCATTTTATCAGACATTTTTTCAAAACAGAAAACAAAGAATATCACTCAAAAGTGAGCATTATGAGAAGAGCCATTAAACTAGAGTTAAACCAAGAATAATTTCTAAAGCCAAACATATTTTATTTGACCAAAACCAACCAAGTCCCTTTCCCTGTAATTTCTGTGCACTTTCATATCACGCTCTGAGGGTTGTGTCTTCTCAAACACACATAAGTAAAATATGCATAATACCATCACACAGTTGCTGGAACTATTTAGAGAATAAAGAATGGAATTCCAGACTGTATAGGGCACATTCTAGGCCATGGAAACTGAAGTATGAGGAATTTTAGGCAGATATCACTGTAGGAAGAAACTCGGTCTCTGAGAACTGGTCTTTCACCCTGATCTTAGTTCCCGAGGCAGACAACACCAAAAAGATGCTTGTGTATTTTCTGGTCCCAGTAAGTCTGACTGGAGCACTCTTTCCTGTCTGGTTCTAAGGAAGGTGATCACAGTTCCATCCAAATTTACTGGCTCCACATGAAGCAACAGAGAAGGTCAGTGAATTGCACCTACCAGCACCAGCACCTGAGAAGAAGAGGGTGATAAGGAAGGCAAAGATTCTTTGCCAAGAGGCATTTTAGGTCTGCAAGTTAAACATGTGAACAGAGAGTACCTGTGCCTGAAAGCAAGACAGCAGTCTGCCTGGCACTTTCTGGGGGCAGGTCCAGCACTTCTCAGCAGCAGCAGCAGCAGCTTTATGTACACTTCTACAGCCCCAAACCCACCTACAACATGCTGGATGCACACAGGCTGCTCAGAGGACTGTGCCACGAACATAAAAACGAACCTGCAATTCACACAACAAAATATCACTTTCATGTTACCATCAAAGGTGCTCTGCTATGTAATAGTAGAAAGGATGAGCCACCTGAAAGAGGCAGATGATCCCAAGCTTGCTACTCAAAATGTCATAATTTGTGCCTTCTTTTAGAAACTTTCACCTTATTTTGGAAACATTTGTATCACACAACCCCCTAATATTTTCTTTCTAAATATAGTGTAAATTTTATTTCTAAATGCAGTCAAATTTTCTTGAGTATATGAAAGGATATAACTTTGTCTCTCTTACTGTATTTCAATGAATTTGTGTGACTAAAAAATTCAGAGCAAATGTGAAGTGTCTGAAAACATTTGGGTTTTTCTGAACATATTTTGTCATAATTTAAGGATAAAAATTCTTATCCAAGATTTACTCAGACAATTTTATGAAGAGCAGCTGAGATCATTTGGTTTGTTCAGCCTGGAGGAGACTGAAGGAAAACCTCATTGTGGTCTCCAACATCCTCAGAGAGGAAGAGGAGGGGCAGGTACCAATCTCCACTGTGGCAACCACTGACAAGTCCTATAGGACCAGCATGAACCTGAGTCATGGGAGGTTCAGGTTGGATGTGAGGAGAAGGTTCTTCATTAAGAGGGTGGCTGGGCACTGGAACAGGCTACCCAAGGGAAGTGGTCATGGCACTGTGTCTGACAGAGCTCCAGAAATGTTTGAACAATGCTCTCAGGAACAGAGTGTGATTCTTGAGGTGTCCTGGGCAGGGCTAAGGGTTGGACTCTATAACCCTTCTGGGTCCCTAGCAACTCAGAATATTCTATGAATATGTGAAATAATTGAAGTTATTTTCACCAGGTTTTAAAGAACATTTTCAAATGTTCTTTAAAATATCAGACTCAGAGAATTAATTGTAAGTATTCTAGACATCTTTTCACATTCAATGTTCAAGGAATCTGTATTTCTCTGTGTTCTGTACTTCAGATACACCCTTCAAAGGAAGAAAGGAGTCCTTACAGGTCATCAGGTACTTATGATATTGACAGCTCTCAAGGTTAAGTGTTGAAGTTTAAACATAAGTAGTAGCAGAAAAGAAAATATTTTCTTCACTCGTACCTCTGTAATTTTCAGTGCCCCTAAGAAAATACTCTCTTTGGCTCTTTGTCCATCCCATACTACAATTACTATAACTATAGCTACTTTTAGTACTCACCAAAGAGGAATGCTAGCACAACTTAAGAATAAAATTTTCCAGTAAACACAGCATCAAGAATTTTTCATGCGGGCTACTGCCAAAGGTAATTCTGAAGACTCTTTTGTCAGTACATGTTTCAGAGCATAATAAAATGAAATATTTTAAGGCAGGCAGTCACAGGCTCTGAAGGATATCACATAGAGCACAATGACATTTAAAGAGGTTTCAGAAGTTCTGTTAAGTGCAACCTGTATCTAAGTCAAGGCATCATGTCTCAGACTTGAAGCTGTACGTTTTAATATTTTGCTGCAATGTGACATTAACTCCCTTTGGCATCTTTCGAAATCATAAATCCATACAAATCAAAAGTTTAAATATTGTCAAGATAAATAAAAGTGTAGTGATGTTCCTGGAGGGACTCTTAAGGTCTTTGATTCCTTTTAGAAAGTCTGTCACCAAACTGAGGAGATGTTGGGCTGATTTTCCTGCTTCTAAAGGAGATAGCACAGTGCTGGGTACTGCCAGATCTGAAGCTGTAGGAATGGGAAATGCACTGCTGAGTCTGATGCCCTGGTTAGTGCACTGTATGCCATTCTTTCTCCCCACCCATCTCAGTTGCCTTGTATTTTTAAAATATGAGAAGTTCTGCACAAGACAACAGGAAAAGGAATTAAATTCCTGAGGAAGATTTCTCCATGTTGTGTCCACAATCTCAATTTCTCCTGAACAAGTGACTAATCTGTAACACACAACAGGCTCAGGCTTTCCCTCCGTGTCATTGTTTAGTGGTGAGGAGGAGCTTGCTGCAGAACTGGGGCCATTGCCTGCTATTCAGCCTACAGGATTTCCCCTGTAAATGGATCAAAAACTTATATTCAGAATTGCAACTGTTCTTTTGTTGAAATGGCAGCACTTTTTCTTTACATTTAATTATATGAAAAGGTGAGACATCTAAAGGAAAATTTTCATAAACAGAGGGAGAAGGGATTACAAATCAGCTCCAAAGTCAGGCTATTCCTCCAAGCATGTTGTGCTCTGGGATGAAAAAGAATCTGCCTTATATGTAAAATAATTCATAAACTTTTCATGCTATACTGACGACTAATTAAGACAATTAGTAATGACACACTGACAAGTCTGCTGCTCTTACTATCATAATGAGTTTTCAGCTTCATTCATCTGTCACAGTATTCAGGGGACACCAAACACATTTGTACTAAACCATTAAGTATTGTTGACTTTTAATGTAGATCAAATAGGACAAAGTCCTACCCAAAGACTAAAAGTTCTAAGGTCTTGAGGGATACACAGAGTTTTATCTCTTCTATGGACCTCCTCACAGTATTAAAAAAAGATAAGCATAATAAGGGGATACATAATAATATATAAGGGTAAACATAATAAGGGGAGCATAAAGGTGTAAGCACACACGCATACATCCATGTACAGCTGCATGTGTATTCCCCTCTGAATGTGAAAACTAAAGAAGGAGACAGGGAATTCTGAGTGAGAGTGAGGGAAAGTGAGAGTCTCCATTCTTGAAGATTTTCAAAAGTCATCTGGACATGGTCTTGGACAATCATCTGTGTGTATTTCTGCCTTAGCAGGGGAGATGAACCAGGTGACTTCTAGAGGTTCCTTCCTATCTCAAATCCCACTGATTTTGGGATTTCTACAACTAGAAATAATAACAGTAAAAATAAAAAAAATATAAACCCTACTCTGCTGAAATACAAGGAAGAAATTCAAATTTTGTTATCTCCTTTGCACTATTATTATTTCAGAAGAATTAAAAAGAGTAAATGCGGCACACATAAAAAGTCCATCTCTCCATTCATCCATCTGGAAAGTGCTCTGGCAGCACTTGTCTCAGAACATGATGGCAGGATGTAGGGATATCAAGAAGGTGACTTTTTGTATTGCCTTTTCTGCCTGCATCCCTGAATTAGGATCTATCCTCAGCTACAATTTCATGTTTGCTTTTCTTTCTTCTCTGCTTTTGTGCAAGTGGAAATTGAGTCCCTTGCCTTAAGCTGAAATGGCAGCCTTGCCATAGCTACTGTGAGCATCAGAGGAGTCTGCTGACTGTCAGTCAGCCTTCAGCTATGACTTATTTTGATGCAATAATTGTCTCATGAAATGCTAAGGTCTACAGTGCAAAAGTAAAACTATTATTAGCGAGTTTAAAATGTACTCAGTATCTGCCCACACCTCCAATAACCAAAAGTTCAACTGGCAACTTACCAACTTCAAGAAGAGAAGGTTCTTAAATTGAAATAGGAAGATCCTCTAAAAGTGTCCTTGCAAATATCATGAAGTTTGTGGCATACAGCCATTAGAGCTGAAGATTTTGTAAACTCTAAGTGAACTCACCTGTAAACTAGGACTGTTAGCATGTCTCTTGGGCATCAGTACTAAGTATTAATGTTTTACTGTCCCACAAAAGAAAGGGGAAAAAGCATCTGCAGAAAAAGCAGATGAGCAAAAATATACAAAGGGCAAAATGGCTCACCAGTGATGCAGACATCTCCTGTGTTAAAGTATCACAGAGAGAAAGGTCATGAGAGTGAGAGCAAGGTCCCTTGGCCCCACCACCACTCAGCCTTAGGCATCAGCATTTCAAAAAGAAGTTGTTTGCTTTATCTTGCTTGAGATACCTAAAGGTTATAGGATAATAAATTCCATGTAACAAAAGTGGCTGATTGGATCCAGTGCATAGGGGTGGCAAAGCCTAGAGCTGTGATTAATCAAGTTCAATACCCTATTTCCAAGAGCAGTAAGTGCCACATGTTTCAAAGAAGGTTACAAAAACAGCCTGTCATGGACAATTAAGGGAATTACTTCTTCATGGAGGAAATAATCTTTCAGGCTTTGGGTCTTAATCAACAGAACCAAGGAGTGATCTGTAAATCCAGTCCCTTGCTATTTTAAGTATCCACAGCTTGTAATGTCTTTCAGGAAGTGATCAAAAAGAATTGGTTAAGCCCTGAAGTGTGAAAGTTTATCTCATTACTCTAAGTGAATCTGTCTCCAATGTAACTATGATATATCTATGCATTTCTTTTTCATTCCTGAATTCTTCACATCACTAATGTTTTATGACAAAATGCAGCATACACTAATACCTTATATTTGTTGGCAGGCTTTAATTTTACATCCTTTCAAAGAGGCAGGAATGGAGTCCAGCTCAGATTGAGGAACTCAATGTGCATGCTGTAGATGCCTTAAATATGAAGGCTGAATTCCTACAGTCCCTGAGGGAACTGGGTTGTTTATTCTGGACAATAAGAGGGTCAGGGGGATCCACATTGCTGTCAATTATCTGAAGGGAGGTTGTAGTGAGGTGGGGTTTGGTCTCTTCTGCCGTGTCTCAAGTGAAAGGACGAGAGGAAAGGGCCTGAACTTGTGCCAAGGACAGTTCAGGTGAGATATTAGAAAAATTGTCTCACTAAAAGAGTGGTCAGGCATTAGAATAAGCTACCCAGGGAAGTGGTGGAATCACTGTCCCTGCAAGTGTTTAAGAAGCATCTGGATGTGGCACCTGAGGATATGATTTAGAGGTGATTATGGTGCCACAGAGATGATGGTTGTATTGGATGATCCTGAAGGTCTCTTCCAGCCTTAATGATCCTATGATATCTACAATTAATTTAAACATGAGCATAATACAGTGTAAAGCAGTGGGAAGGTCAGAAGCTGTACTTCAAGGGCCAATTTTGAACCTGTTCAAAGCCAAGACATTTGACTTAAGAACTCAAAAAAGCCAAATGCACAGACTCAAGACACCTCAGTTGGGTGTGACAACACATAAATACATTGCTAGCAGTTTACTTCTGATTTTTCTTAAAAGGTAATCAGTTGCCTCAACCACCTCTTGCTGTGCTTTTCTCAGATTGACATTTTGGAACGTAGCCAAGCATTTCTTGAATTGTTGTTGCATCCACTTATGTGCTGAAGCATTTTCTATGTGTTAACTACAGATGCAAACGTTGTTGGTGTGCCTTAGCCCAGGACTTGAGGCACCTGTGTGATGTTTTAAGTGTAGGTGGTTCCTATTTTTCCATGAGTGGCTGCCATCAGATTCAGCAGCATTTAAGTTAGCAACTCAGCTGACTGAAGAGGAGAGATTTAAAATTAGGAAATAGTGGATAATTTCTAATCTGCTTGTGGTAGGCAATTTTATATTCAATATTTGACTACTTTAAGACTGAAAACTTTTTGCTGAACTTTTCCTGATTTATGAATCCCATAATTATGAAAATGAGGCCTGAAATGCTTATTTTAAAGCCTTTTTCTTATTTATTCAAACACAACTGTAGAAGAAAATAAAGACTCAGAGAACTCATTTAATTACACTCAGTTAATGTTGGAAATTTTTGCGCTGTGCAGTCTGAAAGTTATAAATCAGTTAAAAAGTTTAGAGAAGAGACTAAAATCTATAATTAAATCTCTGAGTGTAAATTTCTATCTTATAAAATGTGAATGTGGGCCCTATAGAACTCCCTAATTTTCCAGAGAGAAGTCTTAAAAGGTGATTCGATGAAGTGACTGGTGCAAAGAAGAGAGTTAATAGCTGTGTTGTAAGCCTGGAGTTTAAATAGGTTATGAGTGTGTCAATCTGCACAGGTGTGTGGGGTTGAAAATTTCAGATTAAACTGGTTTTGATACACAGTAGAATTTTGTCAAAATGCATGTTCTGTCCTCTATCAAAAAATTTTTTGCAATGACTTGGAAATATCCTCCTTCTAGTTCAGAGAAGTTGTATTTCAGTCATCTCCTGTACTAGTTCTCCCCTGCTGGCTGCTTTCAGCGGCTAACTTCATTTGCAGGTCATTGACACTGATGATGGAAAGGGTTTCTCTCTCACCAGGAAACTGACTCTTGTTTCTGTTATAGTGTACAGAGAGGAATGGAAATTTAATGCAACAAAACTAAATCCTCCATGAGACACCATGGAATTGCTTTCAAGCTGAGAAGCTAGAAGATTTCAGTATGAACTTTTTTTTGGGGGGGGGGGGGGGCGGGGCAGGGGTGCAAAATATTTAAGTTTGTGCTTGAGGAAATACCAGCACTTTTTAATCCATTTCATTTGCATATTTATTTAATTTATTTTTGTAACATTTTGACATGTGTATCAACTAAGAGTAGAAGTATGTGTAATCCAACATCAGACAAGTGCAGACAGGCATTGCACAGTTACAGATGTCCATTTGGGTGGTTAAATTGCACTTTTTTCAGTTACAATGTGCTGCAGTCACCAGCCAGCTCTGCTGTGGCTGTGCCCCTCCAGAAGCACAGAGCAGCCTCAGCCATGCTTGACTGGGCAGGCTTGCAGTTGTTTGGTATTGCCAGAATGGTGTGAGGACACAAATTGACCACGGGAATCAGATACAGAAAATTCCCTTTCTCACAGCACAGCAAAGGGTATAATCCCTTTATTTGTGTTTGCTTACAAAAGTCCCATTTCTTGACCTTTGTTGAAAAAACAGCTTCATGAAGAAACTGCACAGGCCCAGCTGGGTCCCACTTAGTTTTTGTGCAAAACCCCTGAGATGTTTTTTCCATCTCAATCATGGTCCAGTCTCAAACTGACACTGCAGAGTTTTAAAGCCATTTCTGTTTACAAATTCCAAGCACTTGGTGCCTACACCATAAAAGCAACAATGGTGTCACAGCTGTAATATCTGTCAGTTCCAATGGAAACTGGGCAATTTTCTCAGCACAGAAACATCAAACTTGCAACCTCAGTTCAGTGCAACCTTATGATCTCTTGGTTTATAAACCTGCCACTATGGCTTGCTTCATAAACTCAAATTGAAATTGCTTTAGTGCAATAATGTCTGGTCTATTAACTCACAAATTGTCTTGATCCTTTGAAGATGGCAGGAGTTGCATCCCTCAACAAAATCAGTAAAATAATTTTAAGAAAACATCTCTTTCCTCTTGCACAGAAAATGATAGCCTACTGCAGCGTATCTGATACGAACTCTGCAGCACAGGGAAGGAAATCTGTGTTTGGTCTGTTAGGTAAAGACTCCCAGAACTCAGAGCATGCCTGAGCCACAGGGACCAGTTTATAAGTTAACAAGTTGTAAGATTTCAGAGAAGAGAGGTGCCAAGTAGGATGACTATCTGATGAGAAAATTGCTTATGGAGAAGAAATTTAGATTTGCTTTAAGTAAATGTTTGAGCAAGTAAATTTCATTTTGTCGAAATACTTATGGTAGAAGAAAATTAATAACATATCTACAGAAAGGGAAAACAAAACAAATCAGAAAAGACTGTGAGTGATTTTCTCTGAAATTACAAGTTATGAGCCAAAAGTTCTATCAGTAAATACTGTAATAAGTATATTCTCTTCAGTAGTAACCAAGTGCTTTTTGAAGATACCCAGTAAGCAATCAGGACATACACCTACAGACACCTTTCAGCCAACTGTAACAGAGAAGAAATCAAACAGTTTTTCTGTTTTTTGAATGCAATTGCAATATTATTTTGATTTTAAAAACAACTTTTAAAAAAATATATTTAAACTATTTTTGCTTGTTTCTCTGGATGAAATTTTCTTTGGGCTTGAAGTTAAACTATGATTAAACTCAGAAAAAAACATCATGGATCATATAACTACACCTTTAGGGACATCTATTGGCATAGCAGTCACTTATATCAGCTGAAGACAGAAGTGATAAACTTCATAGTGGCTAACTTAAACTTCCTTTTCTTTTTAAAATTCTTTTCTTTAGTTATATTTTCTTCTCTCCCAAAGCTTTATATGAAAGCACACATCAAAGACAGAGCCTGTGATGATGGATATCCGGTGTGATTCTTCTCAGCACTCAGTGGGCTTTTCCTAGTATCTCCCAGTTGCTTCTTCCTGACTGTATTCATTATCTGCCTTCAAAGCATTCCCACAGACCTCCCTTCTCAGGAGGATCTAAGAGTTCTTACACAGCTCCCACTGTGCACTGGCAAAATCTGCTCAAGACTGTCTTCACCAATTTGTGTGAGCAGTTTTGCTTCATATATTTGTTCAACATTTTTTAAATTTAAATAACTTTGGTTTATTCAGCATACACTCATAATTAGTTTCCTCCTGATTCCTTTCTGCCTCTCATTTCCAAGTGGAAAATTGTCACTCAGAGACACTCTTTGTTCTAATTTAAAAGCAAGGTGCTTCCAAATTACCTGGAAAGATTCACACTGAGTCTAGATGAGTCTTGCATGAAAGAGAAGAGGTTCTGGTTTCTTTCAGCTCCTTGCCAAGTTATCCTGCAGTCTTGATTGTTTATTTGTGAGTATTGACTAATTAACACCAGTGTTCCAGGGCCGAGTTCCCAGTCCATCAGTGACATGTTCAAGCACCACCACATGACACCCCAAACTTTCCCAGCCAGTCAGCCTTCCAAAGCAGGGCCAGATCAATCAACTCCACAGAGAAGGCTCATGCAACTGCACTGCTGTTCATGACATTTTGTAGCTGTAAATCTACTTGCCCAGCTGTGGAAAGCTACACCGAACTCTCAGGAAGCATCTACTCATGCACGTATGCGGTGGGTGGCAGAGCAAAGTGCCCAGCTGCTGAATCAGGGCTGCCATCTCACTCGTGCTGGGAAAGGACATTGCTGTGAAGTTTTACATGATGGTAGTGGTGCAGTGCAGCAAAGCTCTTGGAATAAAAGAGTTTGAAGAATTAATCAGCTTTTTTTGAGGCATGTTGATGGCAAAGGATTTGACTTGAGGCTATTCATGTCTGACACTGTCTTTGCTTGCACTGTAACTATTCACATGGAAAGCATTTTGCCCAGTGTAAGCAACTCACAAAGACAACCAAGACCAGGGTATCTCAGGCTGAATCCCCTTCCCTCCCTCCTTCTCATTTGAATAAATGAACTTCCTTACACTCTGACAGACTAGGGAGATTAATTCAGCATGTGTGTGCACAGCACACCTGGCAAACAAGATAAAGGCTGGCTCAAAGAGCTCGGATGAAACAAAGGCATAAATAATACTGGAGAAGGACAAAATATGGGCAGCCATTTAGTGGTGACAGTAATTACCTAAGTAAATGCCAAAACTTTCAAGAAACAAGAGGAAGATATTAATGAATATCTAAGGCTGAAACACTTGAGCATGATGATTTTCCATTTGGAATGTTACATTCCTGTCTTGCTGCGATAGATATGGGAATGGCTGTTGAAATCTGCTGCAGCACAAACTGTTACTGGTTAAGGGCCTATTAATGCCCAAATGTACTGAAACCAAGAGTCTTTTCATTCACTCAGGGCACCCAAAAAGGTTTTCATCATTCCTCAGCCTAGCTACCAGCATGGAAACAAGCAAATTGCACTCCAGATACCTGTAAACATGAACATTGCAACAAAAGCTCATTGGACCTAAACTGTAGTTTACAAAGACTGAGCAGCATCTCCAGAGATGTGTGGCAGCTGTCCAGATTGCAGAACATTATGAAGTCAAGTGAATGTAAATAATAGGTCAGATTAAATTTCATTCTATATTCAAGGGCTCCAAAACTCAGTGCTTGAAATGATGGGCTCTGAGATGTCTGTTATAACACAGAGGAAAAATCTTGACTTTATCACAGACAATTCAATGAAATTTTTTATTCAGTACCTACCAAAACAGCAGGTCAGTATTCAAATTAATTAGGAAAGAAATAGAAGAAGGAAAAAAAATCCCAAACTTTATTATGCCCCTACATAATAAGCATTGTTTGCTTAATGTAGTCTTGCTCCTTGTATATCAAAAGCTATAGAATGTAATTAGAGTTGAGCTGAGGAAGGGCAAGAAGAGTGATCAGCAATAAACAATGGCTTCTACATGGAGAATGACTTTGTCAATCAGATCTCGCCAGCAGAGTAAAGGTATGGCTGAGGGCAATGTGACAGAGATGTAATATGACAATGATGGCAGCAGAATAAGGGGCATCCCATTATTTGCACCCATCTTCTTTCACACTTCCATATATACCTGCATTTGACTGACACTGGAAACAGTTTATGTGCTAAGAAACTTGGATCTAATTTAATTTGGTCACACTTTTTTACCTAACATATATCTATATCACATAGAACTCAGCAGCTGTAGAAGTTACATCTCAATGCTGCACATTGTGTTATCATGTGCTGCAATGTGTTATCAAGTGTTGGGGGACTTCCTGCCCATTTGATTTGTTCATATTTAAGCCTTAAACAAGTCCATTCTACCTGAATCCAGAGAAAAATATGAAAACCATTTTATATTGCAGTTAACCCCTTTCTTGACAGGTAGAGGTCATTCTTGATTGGTATAAATTACAATCTTCAGTATTCTCTTGCTTGCACTAAAGACAAAAGCAGCAACCTCACAGATCCACAGTTAGTTGATAATTTTCTATCTCTGCTTTTTTTTTTTTTTTTATTGTGTTGAGCACATACATATCTCCCACATGTCACATCTCCAATAAAGGCCATCAAAGATGACCTTTAAATCCAGAAAGTTTTAGAGTATTTTATATTGCAGACATTTAAAAAATATGACACAGACAATGCTGAACACAGTAGTATCAAATAGTTTCACTTATTGCAGTGATTTGTTTCAATTGCAAGTTTTACCTGGAATAAAATTAGGCAATGAACTAGCATTTACTCACTTGACATACTTTGAATGGCCCAGATAAATGCTCAACAGCAGGACATGGGCTCCTTGCAGTTAGCCAGAAGGTCTCTTCTTTGTCTTCACCTCTGACTATCAAGGGAAATCATTTCAGTTAGTCAATCTTGGAGAAAGAGAGCGTGTTTTAAGAAGAGGTAAGTGAGAGAGTTCAATCTTACAGCAGTTGAATACTATTAAATCCTATAATCTGTCATACTGGGTTATCCAAAGAATGTCTCAGTTTGAAAAAACAATGTCATATTTTCATTCTAAATTATCACAAGTGATGAGAGAAATGACCTGATCTCCAGTGACAAGGGCAGTTTTTTTCATGTTTCAATGATTAGTAAATACTAAAAGGTTCACAGAACATCTGCAGTCGATTATTCACACAACATCCTTTCCATCCTTTCCATCCTTCCCTTTTATAATGGGATAATAAAAAGAACAGGAATAGGGCCGGTCTGAGTGCAGAAGAAAGAAACTTTGAGAAAATTATGTCTTGCTTTTCCCATTTTAAAAAGTCCATATCTGATGTGAAATAAAGCCTTTAGGAATGAGAATTAAAGTGAAGCTCACATGCATCATAGAAGGTACCAGAGGTCCAACTGCCAGCACTGTTTGTGACTCCGTCTGCTCCTTCCACTTCCAACAGAATTCATGATGTTTTGCAGCAGTCTGGAAAGATCAGCTAGAGAGTGGATTATCCCATGATGTTGTCTCAATAGTGGCTTTGATCTGAGATATCCACAGTCCCAGGTTTTTCCTCCATATTTTCCTTTTGCCATTAATGCTTGAAAAGAGTAATCATAGCCAGATGAGAATACTTATTCTCTTGAAGAGATAAATGCTGTTTAGCTGTTTTCAGACATTGGCATTCCTTATTTCCCCAATAATGCAAATCTGACTTTATTGTAGGGTTTCAGTCTGTTTTTTGGAGGCTGATTTTATCCCTGATTATTTTATCTCTCATTTTCATTCAGAACCTTCAATCCCAGTATAAAAAAGAATTTTTAAACATTTATATACCCTCATCACTACCCATCCCACCACTACCTCAATCCCATGTGAAAGACTCCAAAGAAACATTCCATCATTTTCTAGAATCACAGAGAATCACTGAATTGCTTGTTTGTGTGCCTGGCCTGCTTTTAACCCTAGAAGTTAAGGTTGGGGGTAGTTTTTTTGTTTTTTGATTGTTGTTATTGGTGTTTTTGTTTGTTTGTTGTTTTTTTAAAGGTAAACTAACAAAACCCACAGGAAATCTGTTCATTCAGTGAATTAAGTGCACAGATGCTGAGCACAAGTCTCAGAGAAACTGGAGCTCCTATGAGCCTGTTTTCCCTGGAGGTACTAAAACTACTGGGGCCTTGCTTAGTTCCATAAGTCCTTCTAAGCTTCAGCTTCTCTAGAAGCAAAGCCAAGTATTGCTCCACAACTCCAGGAATTTTTTGCACTGTTAAAGCCAAACTGAGCTGAACCAGTGTCCTCCATCCCAGCCAAGGTCTATCACCCCTCCTGTTGCCAGTTATTATTACTACAAGTCCAAATGTGTACCTGTGTTCTCTGCTACGTACATTTTGTTCCAGGAAGACAATCACTGCCACCTTGTCTGCTCTGCTATAAGCTGTAGACTTCAGCATGCTATTCTGGCATGAATATAGGTGTGGGCAGGTTTTGTCTGCTTTTGTTTGCTTTTCACACTCAATGAAAGACAGACATGTTGCTAATATTCTGCATATATAGGCACAATCCTTTTTCTGTAGAACCTGAGAGGGACTAAAGGCCTTCTACATGGCTTCTGCAGGTTCCTGGAAGGTTCTACCAGCTGTAATAGTTTAAAAGACTGTTGGATAACATATTACAATTATATCATTAACACCTAGTTATTCCACACTACTTAATTTTCTCCACTCATCTGTGGGCAAGACTGGGATCCTCCAGGCCAAAAATCATCACGTTTAATCCACCTGTTGCTATTTAGAGTATTAGCACTGTGATCACCTTTAAAGGGAATTTAATTCTTCAGCTATGTGAGATTACCATTCCTTTCACTCAGCTATCTCAGGCCATACAGTCACCTCTGAAGAACATCCAGCTTCATTTGATGAGAACTTCTTGTACCATTTCCTCTTTATATACTGTCATACTCTAAGATACCCAGCTAAATACATCCCAAGAGCAGCTGGTTTGAGGAAACATTGGCATCAGCTTCCTAAATTCCTGGTGTTAGCAAGAATCTGGTGTTGTTTATTTTTGACTCTTCATCTCTGGGCAAATTTTTGGACACTCACCTTTTCACTAGAACATATTACTGATTTCCAATAGATGATCCATTTTACATTAATATAATGTATTTATTTTTCTTTGGTCTCAAAAAGTGAAAATTGGTACTTTAACGGGATTTAAAACATCTACATTTAAAACCATGTTCACTCATCAGAATTTAATGAGCTTTTCTACTTTCTGATTTATGCATTTATTCCACCAACTCCCACAGCTTTGTTCATGTCTATGTTTTCTCTACTATTTTTCATTGTAGCAATTAAAAATGCATAAACCAGGCCTTCTCTGAAATAGGAATATAACAAATTCTTTATTTTAATCATGTGATGAAGCAGAAGAAAGTCTTGAATTCATTATGTTTTCCATAACAAGCTGTCTTGTGATTCACATAATTCTTGAGAGGCTCTTGTAGTGCAAATACTACCCAGGTATTTGCATACTACCTTCAGCAGTCTAGCCCCAGACTCACTGCATGCAGTGAGTAAAGACACTCATGTCTTCCCCACTGGCTAGAAAGGTACAAGATACGAAGATATCTTGCTAACTTTTGCAGCAGGATTGCACCTCCAGGTTCTTCCCATCCAGGTTAAAAACTCTGTGCTCATTTGTGAGGAGTTCAGGTTAGACATGGTCCTCCTGGTACAGTCTCAGAGTAACACATTCCTGTGTTCTGGTCCTGGAAGGATGAGCACAGGTTTCTCAGAAGCATGCAATTCCCCTGAGAGAAATTAACAATCAGGACAAAACAGCATCTGTCTCTCTCAGGGTCTGCAATCCTGTTCATCCAGGGCACTGGGGCTGAAATAGAGATCAGTACTGATCACAGCTCGGGACATCTCAAGGAAGCCAAGTGAGACACTTGACACACCCTCTTTGATCTAACACATCTGTCACAGTCCTTGTAACAGGGGTGAGCTCATGTGGTCAGAGAAGGGCAGAATCACACGGCTGCTCATGGGAGAAGGTGCTTCTCGAAACAACCAGCCCAGCTCTAGGGCAGTTCAGTCCTGGCTCTGAAGGATTGAAACCCAAAGGATGACACTGGAAACTCAGTTCATAATTCTGATGGATACTCAATATCACACACGCAAAGAGATTATTTTGGCACACTAATATTTAGTCCTACTCTCAGCTCTGATAGCGTCTCACACTGGTTTTCTTTTTTCTCTGACAAAATCACTAAAAATATTAAAATATATGAACTTTTCTTGTCCTTGCTAACATGTCTCTGCTTTAAGGTACCAATCATCCTTCTCTCTCACTTTTATATGGATTATCATAATTAAGTTAAACTAAATTGTTACCAGTTTGCTCTTAGCCTGAAGTGTGAAGTGTGAAGCTCCTCCTCCAGAGCTCAAGGAGGGCTGCTGTGGTTCAAAATCCTGTATGTTTCTTCCAATTCAGCTGGGGGGGAAAAAAAAGGAAAAAAAAAAAAAAAAAGAGACAAAAAAAGGGCCTAGTCATGTCTTCAAGCATTGCCTCTATGAAGTACAGAAAGTCTCTCAGCAACATGATATTGACATGGCTGAGCCTTTGTCTTACTTCTCTGACTTGTCTCTGAGGACTTTCTGTTCTTGGCTATTTCACATTGTTACAATCATATAATAAAATGCAGGATGCTCATGTTGACTAAAGCCATGACAAGGGTTAAAACAACTTCTAAGAGGGGGTTTTAAGTGGGAACTTTTCAAGAACAAGAAAGTGTTTGAAGGATTTGTCCCCCTACAACCCACAGAGGAATAGATAAACAACTGTACAAGCACAAGTAAGAGATGGTTACACAAGCCAAGTCTAGAAAATGACAAGACTTTAAGTTTTGGTTCAGGTCAATGAAACACAGAAGAGTGTGTTGGTAGTAGCATTGCTCATTATTATGGTACTAACTTGTCTTTCAATAATAGTGAGAAAAAAATGCTATAAGATGTTGAAACCTGTGAATGAATGTCTTAACCCAATAATGGAATTAAAAATCACTACAGATATGTATTAAATTCAAATTTGTGGTGAGAGACAGAATACTGTTATCTGTCCCTAAGGCTTTACCTGATGGCTGTGGCACATGAGAAGGCACAAGCAGAAGTCAGGAAACAAGAAATGTTTTCACTGAAAATGAGGCTGGTGCATTCTGCACTGGGTCTCCTAAAGGCACCAAATGTCTCAGTAGAGGATGAATGGGGATACATTTTCAAAGTCACTACATTTGGCAAACTGGAAAGCTAAGTTTACACAATCAAAGCTGCCTGAAGCATAGCAGCAGATGGCATTGTAGACAGATGCTAGGAGAAAATGTTATTTTCTGCAAACATATATAAGCACTGAAAAGCCATCTAGATGAAAAGGTTTCTCCCTCATGTACTAGTTGCTAGCTGCTTTTTCAAAAACAGGGCACAAACTTAAAACTTTTACTTTTCCTTGAAAAATGGATAAGACAAAATAAAACCATGCTTTAGTTTATGCACTAAGGTATTAAGAAAGAAAAATTAACAACTTGGGTTTGAGTTCTCAGTTTCTCTCTCTTTTGTTAACCTTAAAATAGTGTATTAGGAAAAAATCACTGACTTAAACAGTGCTGGCTCATACCTTTCTTGAAGACTGCCAAGTATGTGAACACAAACAGATTAGAATCCTAATGTTACACAATATTTCTCAGGCTAGGTAACAACCCCATCTGCTACAAAACTTTATTAACATGTAGAACTGTTCATTGCTTCTCTCCTAAAACAAATCTTTGATTAAAATTAAAATTTTCCACAGAATGAAACTCAGAACATCCTCAGCCCTAAGAATCAATTTTATTTTTTAAACATTGAAATACTTCAGGAATGTCATATTCTACACGTGTAAATGTGTACATGTTAAATACTCTGTATATTTCAAATTAACACACAGCACACAAAGCTGTATACTTTTCCACTGGAAATGAAGTTTAATGTCATTTATTCTCATAACATTGTTAATGAAATCCCTCTGAAATTCTTCTGATTTAACTATCTCCATTTTCTAATGGAAGATGGTTCCATACAGTTCTCTGCTGGGCAAGATGAATACTTCATTGTAGTGATGTCATTGTTATTTTTCACAGCCTTATTTAAAGACATCTACTCTTTTTGTCATTTCCCCTCCCTTCAGCCCATGCCCTCAAAAAACCTCCACCCCAACCCAAGAGAACGTATGAGAAGAAATAGAATCAACATTGTCCTGTGCTGCTGTCCAAACTCTGTTAAGGATGCAGGTGATTTTTAAAACTAATTCCTCCCATGGAGTACATCTCTGGCCTGAAGTAATCCAGGCTGTTTTTAACAGCCATGCCTTTAATTATACCTAAAATGGAGACCACACTTGTAACTGGAGATTACCTTTCAGAGGAAAGACATGGAAAACATGGAGCCCGCACTTCAGGGCCCTGAAAAATCAAATTTCCACTCTTGTTCTGACTCTGTATAAGCAACCAGTTATTGGCTAAGGTCTGTTTAGTGACAAAAAAACACCATGCATGTTTTAGTTTGTATTTCTAACTTGCCATTTTAAAAGTGTCATAAATTCTATCAAGTTATTTTGATGGCTTGCTGATTTTAACACAAACTGAATAGTACAGTTAAATTTTACATGGACTAGACTATTTAATCATAAAATGTATTAATTCTATTTTCTAGTCACAGCAAGCAGGAGAGATAAAATAAAAACTTCCAGCAAACTTTCACTGTTCAGAAATATGAAGGATAATAGTTCTTTTCATTAGTAAAAACTATCACCACTATTAAGCCTTTTGTTACAGCAGAAAAATCTGTCTGACCCTTCATGTTCATCTACTCTATTGGTATATTTTAGTATTTTTCTTGCAAATACCATTGCAAAAAGAAAATTTATGGCAGCTTCCAAATATGTGTGGAGTTTTAAATGGTCATCCCATCAATCAGTACCTCTTACTCCGTTAAAAATTGACAGGAAATAAACCTGGCTTGAATCTTTCCAGGGTAAACCTCATTAGGCAACGGTCAAGACAATTCAATCCCAGTACCATTAAGCAGAGAAATTAATGAGATCTATTCTCTCTTGGAGAGAAGCAAGCTTTGTGGTTAATATGTGAATGATTCAGAAGTATAAAAGGCATTTTTAACAAATTAACTTTGACAAATTAACTTATACATCTCAAAAGTACAGTTCTTGATAAAAGCTGTGAATTAAATAAGGAGCAACCATAAATAAAGTCTTAAAATACCAATATGCTTTTTTTTTTTTATTTCCTTTAAGATATACAGCAGCAGATCAGAAGCGTATTTTAAGGCACATATTTTAGCAACTCTATGGCAGATGTTTGGTTTTCATAAACCAAGCACATGGCCTTACATTTAAAATAAAGCAGGTTCAGAGAGTAATTATACTGCAAAGCAAAACCAGCATGTTCCTGTATGCAGAATTACCAAAGTCACCATCCTTGAACTAGGTCTGGCTACTTAATAGTGTTCATTAGTTGGGAACAATTCCAGGGCCATCTATTAAGGCAATTTCCAAACCACCTTGTCCCAGATTGGGAAGGAAAATTAGCATGTGTCCAAACAAAAACTGCAACAACATTTTCCATTCTCAGAATAAAAAATGAAACATATGCTCTTGAATCTTCTTATACATGACATAGGAAAACAATAGAAAAAATAATAAATAAACAAACAAAATGGAAACATTCTTTTTTGACCATGAGCTGTAGCGTAGTAAACAGTTCCTTCTATTGGTTCTAGTAAATAGAGAACCTCATTATAACCAATCTGCCTCTGACTCTGTGCCAGTGTGAAGATTAGAAGGAATGGTAAAGAAAATTTTGTTTAAATGCATTTTTATGAATAAAGATAAACTAAGTCACTTCACTTTTTGTAGCACAGTTTTCCTGCTTTCATGGAACATCTCTGTGAGCAATCTCCACTTTTATCAATCCTTCTCAAAGTGCAAAAGAACACCTTCCAGTTTCTAAGGCAAACATTTAGATTTAAGTTATAGATATCAATACGTCTGCTCACTCACAAAATATCCATGCCTTGATGTGCTCAAGCTTCCTCTTCTCCAGGTCACAACTCATGTAGGGCCAGGACCAAGTTTTCAGAGCAACTGTGGTAAGAAAAACCCACATGGTGAAAGGAACACCCATAAAATGCTATGCAAAATAATGATTTTCATATTAGCAGCTGTGGCAGAGATGTGGTACACCTCCTCTAACCTACAGCACGTTCTAAGAATACATAATGAACTTCCCTTCTCTGTTCTCTGCCTTGTCCTTACAACAACCACAGGGCACTGAGCTGAGAGGTGATAGAGACAGAAATCTACCAATTGGACACCTTGTGCAGATTACATCTCCCTAGTCCCAGCTGGACTACAAGCACAGGGGTGCAGGTCTCTTGCAGCCCTATGAATGTATCAGGCGTCCCAAGGCATCTCAAATGACACTGATACATAAGCACCTGAGTACTGCCCCGATGACTTGCAAGGTGAAAATCTCAAGAGCCTAATGAGAATTCTTTCTTGAAGGAATCTCATCTTCAGGCTTTGGTTCCTCTCATCAGCTGGTTTATGCTTTCACCTATGTCAGTGTTTCTTGGCCAGGAGGGAAAAAAGTGCTCCATTGGTAAGCCCTTTGTGAGCTGAATTTCTAGTACAGACTTGAGAAGCCTTAGCACAGCTCTTTCCAAATCACACTCAGCTGCAGTTGTGCCAAAGGACTGCCTTCCTGTACCCAAGAGAGATGGGCTTCCTTCCTTGTAAGCCAGAAGGTCAGTATTTCCAGCATTGTGATTCTTTGGTTGCAACCAAAACCAGCACTGCCAGCTTCCAGGAGAAGCCAAGCCAAATAACACCAATGTTAACTACAGAACAAAAATTACAAGAGAGGGGAAATTGTAACTGAAGGGTCTGTCATATCCTAAATGGATCCCTAAAAAGAAGAAAACTTTGCTAGAAGGAAAGTTGAAAGTAGTACATCAAAAACATTAAAATAAGTGTCTCAGAATTCACTCTTAGAACCCTTTTCTTTGCAAAATTACAGGTTGCTGATAGGACAGCTTTTGTGCTGGATCCTTTTTGCTCTAGATTGAGTTGTTAAAGACATAGTTAAACTATTTAGAAATTGTTATCAACAGTAAATAATAGTATAATAAATGATAGTCTAGAATTCACAAAACAGAAGAGTGTTTTTTTTAGATAAAGACCCAACTCAGAAAACCTGTAAAACTTTTTTTTTAACATGAATAGTAATTTGAGCTGTATTTATATAAAATATGTGTTGTAGTGATTATTATAGTGTAGAAGTCTACCTGTATACCCCAAGGAGCCAAACCTTTGGAAAAGTAATGTACTGTGTTTAATGTAGGACTAATTTCCCTGGTCTCATTTGCACTGTATCCTTCTTGCAATAGTGAATCATGAAAGCATTTAGCTCGATATTTTGAAATTCGTTTGTTCATGCCAAGCACCACTGTGAATAAAGATAATATTAATCAAGTATCCATTCAAGTGGCAGCCTGTCAAGACAGATAGGGTTCATGTCTATATATTTTTGCTGAATGTGCATACATACTCCTAGGATTTCATCAGAGCTGTCAAATTACATCAGCTTTAAAATTTTGAGTATATCCTGGCTTCAAGCTGCCAGAATCTGTGCTTCCATTCCTCTTCTTTCATGCTGCTTTGTCAATTTTATTACATCTTCTACTACAGGTTTGTTTGTCATCAGTAGGAGGAGATTGTAATATTTTTGTTCAATTCCTTCTTTAATAGTTCATTCAAAAGTGAAATAGAATGTACACAGAGAAATAAATGTGACTGTTGTTTACTTTCTAAATTCCTCTAAAATATGATGTTTGCTTAAGCTTTGACTGAGAAAAAAAAGCTATATTTGCATGTAGTAGTACAAGTACCTCCCTCAGCATCCCTGTCAATACACCAAACTCTCATTTGAAAAAACTGTATGGAGGATACACTTGCATACAGCTTATGAGCCAATTCTGTATTAAACTTTCCTGACAACACTAGAAGGAAGGTATCTTTTTGCCTAAAATGGTAACTTGGATTTTTGGAGATTTGTTCATAAACGTAAAGTGTCTACAACAATAATCACAGTAACCAGGGACTTAGGTAAGGAGTACTGCAAGAGGAAGAAAAACTTAATTTGGAATTAAATCCTGACCCTGCTCTCATATACCCGTGTTAAGAGGTCAAGAGCCTCCTACTAAACAATCTTAAGGTAGCTGCTTAAAAATGAGTGAGGTCATTTTTCTTCCTGGTGTCAGTCCATCAGACAGCTCATATCTGACTGGGGATAAGACCTGACATAGCCTGACCCTTCACACTTCAATTTAAAAAGAAAGCATGAGAAACTACACACACAACATGGCAGAGAAAACTCACAGCAGCAAGAAAATGCTGAGTACTTAAAATGTTAGTACTAATTTGCTGAGTGTAAGCATTCACTCAGGCTCTAGCAGGGAAATATTTTAATGTGTTGCAAATGTTCAACCCAAATAAGGCAGCAATAATCAGTCTAAAACACAGAAAATTTTTTAAAATGCTAATTTTATCATAACCAATGATGCTGGGGAAAGAAATTGTTTGTACGTTATTTCTTAGGGGTCATTCTTTATTAATATCCTCACATCATATTCCATTAGAACATTCACTTTCAAAATTACACATGAATTATGTTACATATTTCTGCCTACAAACTATTCCCTACTCTTTTGTGTTACATTCATTTTTTTCATTTCTTGAAACTTGGCCTTTTAGTCAATGTATTCATGAGTGCAAACACATCCGAATTTCACTGTGAAATATTTCTGACGGTGGTTGTTTAGAAAGATTCATATCTAAGATCTGTGCTTGGGCAAGAAACTCAGTTTGGATGTAGAAAGCAGAAAAGAAACAAAAGCTAAATAAAGTGGGGGAAGGAATCCCTTCTGTGAGCAGGGAGGGAGGATTTGGAGGGGTTGAAATGGGCTCTGAGCCATGGGCAAGGTGAGGGAAGCCAGCTGAGTGACCAGGAATGGTCAGAGCTGGTGGTACCCCCAGGGCCAAAACATTTTTATGCAGTGAAATACCTAGAAAACTTACTCTTTAACATACTTTTAAATTCTCATAAGGCACAATTTGAGCTGTATGTTAATAGGAAGCAGTATAGCAAGAACCACTGCAACAGATGGAGGAAAAGCCTCACAAGAAGCTGGAATGCAGGAATAAAAAGACAGTTTATGGCCTTTGGAAGCAGTTGCAGGCAACCTGGGAGGACTACAAGGATGTTGTGAGGTTAGGCAGAGAGAAAATGAGAAGGGACAAAGCCCAGCTAGAACTTAATCTGGCTACTGTCATAAAAGACAATAAAAACTGTTTCTGTAAACTCATCAGCAACAAAAGGAGGGCTAAAGAGAATCTCCTTCCCTCGTTGGAAGCAGAGGGAAAATGTGGTGACAAAGGATGAGGAAAAGGCTGAGGTACTTCAAGTCTTCCTTGCCTCACTCTTCAATAATAAGAATAATTGCTCTTCAGGTACCTAGCACCCTGAGAGGGAGAGGACTCAGCCAGGACAGCTGGCCTGAACTGACTGAAGGCATATCCCAAACTACAATTTTGGGGAAAGGAGGAGGAAGTGACAGGTGTTTCAAGTAATGTCCCCTGCCTTCCCAAGCAACCATTATGCATGCTGAGGCACTGTTTTCCAGGAACTGGATAAATGTCTTCTTGCCAGTGGGAAGCAGAGAATAAATTCCTTTGCTTGTGCATGCAGCTTTCCTTCACTAATTAAACTGCTTTATCTTGACCCACCCAATTGTTTACACTTTTGCCCTTCAGATTCTCTCCCCCATCTGACGGAAGAGTGAACAAGGTGGGGGATTAGTTGCCAGCCAGGCCTAGCCCACCACCACCATCATAACTCTATTTTTAAATAGAGCAAAATAAATAAAAAGTCTTCTCCTCATGGTGTTTCTCACCATGCTTAAATAAATGTCATAAGCTGGAAGGGGGTAGCTAGAAGATTCTTCTTTTCACGTGTGGTGATGAATAAACATTCTCAACACTATTCCCACAGAAATAAAACTGCATTGGACAACAAAATCCAGACTTGGTAACACCATATGTGAGCATTCAAAATCCATTTTAGTCAGTCACAATGCCGCCAGGTCACAAGCTACACAAGATTTCCTCTGGATAAACCACTGTTTGAGTAACCTCATAAAGCTGTTGTTTGCAATTTGGGATGAAAACTAATCACCCTGAAGAACACAATCTGCTCAAGCATTCCCAGGAAAGCACAGAGGGATGTCTGTCTCCATCTGTGGGTACTACTGCCCTTCAGAGGTGACACACAGGACACAACCGAGGCGAGTCTGGACGGGGGTGCTCTGCCTCCTGTTTGGGAAAGCAGGTGCAGAAGGACAAACACATGCAGGCTGTCCCTGACAGATCCATCTGGGAAATCTTAGATGGCTCTTCACCCTCACTAGGCTTCTCCTCCCTGCCCCAAGCCTCTTGTTTTCACTAGACAAGGTTATACTTTGTCTTTTCTCCTCCCAAACAAGCATTGCTGCTATCCTAGACCTGTCCGTCATTTCCTGAGTTTTTAGTAGGAAGATTTACATCCGAAAAAAGAAGATTCACCATTTAATAAACAAACAAATCAAACATAACAAACCTAGCAAATTCACAAATTGACAGAAGGAACTCCAGCCAGTTCTTGTCTCTCTCACTGTTATTTCCCACCTATGTAGGGACTGTATTGGCAAGATGCTTTCACAGTGGCTCTTGCTGGGGCATCATCTCTCCACACACACTGATCATCATCATCAGAGGTGCATCAGTGGAGCTGCAGTGAGAGCAAGCTTACCTCACTCTCCTGTCCTTTGCATGGGTTAAAATATGTCAAAAAAAGAGCAATTTTTTCTTTCTGTTTGCACCTGGTTGTCCTTTCCATTGAACAAGCAAATTAGACACTGAGCCTATATGAGGAAAAACAGCTGTCAGCTAAGCCATTCAGGCCATGTAGAACAGAAAATGTGGTGCCCCTTTGAATCAGGGCAAGGAGAAAACTTGATAGGGAATTTTTTGTGTTTAAGAACAAGGTATTACTAACAAGGGAAAGCCAGGTGTAGGACACAGTGTAAAGGAGAACAGAGACCTGTACAGTGTCACCTCATTGGTATATATTATTAAACTTTCTGTTCAAAAGCAAAAGACAAAACAAAAACTAGCTAGACATTGACAAAGTGTCTTCTAAAAACTGACATTCAAAAATAGTTCAACTCCAAATTTAGCTGGCTGGTGGTGCAATGCTGAGAAGAAGCATAAAACCCTGAAGGTGATGAAGAACTGAGAAGTTTCATGTCAGTGCAGCAAGTACAAGTAAAATGTGTAATGTTGCTTGAGCACCTTTCTGAGTCATAAAAAGACTTCCAGGCCAAGGTGGCCTTCTCTGGAGCTTATTTGACCCTCTCAGTGTCTGGGCACTCAGAATAAAAACTCCTGTTGAGCTGGCCATTCACAACCACATCTCAGACACATTTAAGTGCCTTGTTATCCACTTGTTAAGATGTTCTAGCACAGTTTCCATAAGGCCTGGTTTACACTGTAATCAGGCCTAGCTCTCAAGTTACACAACTCTTTTTCTGCATTGATGTTACTGTGATAGTAAATGGAGCACTGGGTCCAAAAGCGATCCTCATCTTAAAACAGCTAGAATGTTACCAGAATTCAAACCTATAAGCAGTCCATGACATTCATATCAGTCAGAATGAAAAGCTTTTATTTTCTTTGGTTAGAAATTATTTTCTTTAATTCTTATATGCTATTTAGTTTATAAATGACTGCTACCCCTTTTACTACAGTGTGAGTAACTGAGCACGGGACTTTTTATCTTGGGAACTTTTCTCCCTAAGAGGGAATTCTACCTTTTATGGATTGTGCTACCAAATCAGTTGCTTGATTTTGTCACTTCAGCCCAGCATTTCTTTTTCTTTCAGTTGCTGTGCTTAACATGCTTGTGCTGCCAATTCCATCCCTTGTCAGGCTGGATCATGACCTCTTCTGGCTGCTCTCTGCTCCTGAAATGGGATTTGTGGCTGAGATTGCAATTTAAGATATTTATCCCCAACTTGACTCTATTCTCATTTCTCAAGAATCATTTTCCTCCCACTGTGTTTATAAGCCTGAAATACTGTTGAAGACTTTCAGGCCACCAAACAAATTTAAATTTAATTGTTTCATTAAATAGTGCTACTCTCTTGAGAAAACACTGCCAGAAACTCTGCCTAAGATATTAAACAAGTTGGGTGGGAGATTCAGAATCGTGACTACAATATGATCTCAGTTCTACTATTAATAATTATTAGGCAAGGAAGGAAAATTTGCACTGCCTTTAGAGCACAATTATGAACCATGAGAGGAAGGGGACTCTCTGTTAGACACCTGATTTCAGCTACTCCTTCTAAAATGTTCTTTTTTTTTTCTTTTTAATAAAAATTCATTAGAATTCATTCCAGCTGCTTTGCCACTATCATTCCAGGTTCTACCACAGACTGAGTTCAGCAATACTTACAGGAACTCCAGGTATGAAGGTGCCTTTCAGCCCCTCATATTTCTAGTTCTTCATTAAACCACATATACAGACATCTCCCCAGGATGTCCATTTACATAGGCATGGTTATCACAGAGCTGATCTCAGCAAAATTCTCCAGAGCATTGTGCATTACACCACGAGGAAAAGAGATATTTGATGTCTCCTTCATCCTTGAGTCCTATGCTAGCAAGTCTAGAAACTACTCCTTGTGAAGACAGACACCTCTCCCTGTGAAGCACAGAACTGGTCCAAGGTTTGTGTAGCCAATCTTCAGCAGTGGTGATCACAAGGACACACCCTGCTTAGCAAGGGTTCTCTTCACAACACTATGCTTAGTTTGCTACTTCATTTTTGATGTTTTGTCAGTTTTTGTGTTTGAGTTGGAACTCCAGGAGGGAGATGTCAGTGCTTCCTGACTTTCAAGATAAGTAGCTTGCCAAACACAGGGCTTTTGAACAATTTTTTTTAACCATCTCTGCTTCTAAACATTTTCAAGCCTTAAGACTTTCTTTCACCAGCAGGCCCTGATAAATACTGTGGAACCTCAGTTATAACTGAATAAAAGGTATATCTGATAATGTAACACAAGCACACGCTAAGATATTTAGGATGAGTAATTCACAGAGAAAATTGTGTATCAAGAGCTTGTTACGTGAATTTCTGGGATTTCTCATTAGTTATTCTCCTACAGTAGTTTCATCCATGCAAACCTGGCAGTTTGCTAGACTAATCTCAGAGAGATACTATAAATTGCATAAAAATAAGACATGATTTCCACATGGGGGACTATGTTGTGACAGAATATGAACCGGCAACAAGCTAAATATGAATGAAGAATTTACCACAAAAATGCACATGATAAACATTCCCTGAACTGTCTGTGGATCAGAAATAAGACTCAAGCTATATTTTTACTTCTTTACTTCATTTTTTTTTCTCTTCTATTCCCATCTGTAACTTAGCAGCAGTTTACTCCAGAAGTCATGTGTTCATGTGAGGCCAGGTTATAGGGCCTAACAGTTGTATCTCCATCCTTGGATCATTTATTCTGAATTTTAAACCTGACCAAAGGGTCCACAGAGAGAAGCAAAGGCTATAGGGATGTGGGATGCATCAATCTATGTAGAAAACACCCCTGACTCTTAGTTTTGCTGGAGAACAACCTCTAAATTCCTGACATGAAAACTTCACAGAGAGTGAGAACAGGAATAAGTATTTGAGCTTCAAAATATTTCTGCACCTTCCTCCTACTGTTTGCCTGATATCACCCACAGTCATCCATTTCAGATCCAGCCTTCTGCTCTGACTCTTCTTACAGTCATGTGCTTCTCTGTCTGGAGTCCCAAACAATCCTGGTAATATCATCTACTGTGAGAGAAAAATCCACCTGATACCTTTTCCGACACTCTGGATATGTCTCGGCTCTCTGGCAATCTGCACCATTTGACAAGTGTATACCAGGTCAAACGACCTCTGGAAAGGGCAGAGGATGAGGAAAATGTGCTGCTACAGCTCTATCTGAAAACAGCCTGCCAGCTCTGGAAAGTGGAAAGCAGACTCATTATCCTCAAAATTGGATTCACATGCTATCTTCTGCCCTCTTCCATTAGCATCAAGAAAATTCCCTGGTTTTGGCTCAGGAATCAGCCATCCAAGCAGAGACAGCCCCTTTCAATACAGGAGAAAGAAAGGTGACCCTATTAAGTATTATTTGAAAGAGAGTGCAGCTATTTAAGCTACAATATGCAGGCCACTGATCATAAATTACACTGTAACCACATCTGGCAAGAGAATTCATACTACTCCATTTTGCAGGAACCTGTTTCTTAGTTAGTATTTTTCTATGAGGTGATCCTTTGGAAAATGAGTAAGTGTTGTTATTACCACTTGGAATATAATACTGTACCTTTTGCGGAGGAAGCACCTTCCAAATTCTCCTGATCAGCAAGGTTAATCATAATTACTTTGTTAAAATCAAGAACCATTACATATTAAGGTTTGTTTAACAAGCTTCCTGACCTCCAGTGTCTTACTTCACATCATTCAGTGTTGGATAGACACATGAAGACACATGCCTTCTTTAAGCTTGCTTTTTACACAAGGAAGTGCAAAAATTGATTTTTCTTTTTTTCTCTAAAGATTTCTGCTTACTATTCATTTCTTATTTCTGAGACATAATCTGCTGCCTTCTTCAATTATTTAATGACTTGCTAGGGGACTGAGAAACTTGTCTGTGGGGTTTTCTCAAGACTTGAGTCTCTAGCAGGTGCTCAAATTAACTAAGAGTTAAAAAACAGAAAAGGGAAAGAGTTTTAAGTAACCTGGCTAGAAATCCATGTTCTTTTTCTCACCTTGCACTTTGCACTGCTTTTGTTCTTCTGATGATAAAAACGTGTGGTTTTTGGTTGTCCTTAGAGTCCTCTGGGGAAAAGAGAGTACACTGTGTCTTTATTTCTGGTGGGAAACTGGAATACAAATTATTTAAAGCAAAAAACCAAAATAAATATTTCAGGCTTACTTTTTCTAAATAAAGAAACAAAAAGGAGATCACATGACTGAAACGCAGTGTCCATTTAAACTGTTAAAATTTGAAATATTCAAAATAAGCTGCACTTGCAAAGGTTTTCTTTGTGATGTAAAACCAAGGCAGTGTTCAGCAGCAAAGCCAGCCTCCAGGTTAAAAAAGGGCCTTTTAGCCATGCTCCCCTGAGGGCAGAAATGGGAGGGATGGGGTCCAGGTGTACAGAGCCCATTGCAGCCCACAGCAGCCGTGTGACCTGTGGTCCTGACATGCAATGGATGGCAATCAGAGACATTAGAAATCATAGGCAAGGATCACCCCTGCAGCAGCTGTCCCAGATGTGTTCTGACAGGAAACAAACCCATCTACCAATAACTGAGATTGTTGCCTGGCTGCAAAATCTCACTGCTTCTTCCAAAATTCCAAATTTGGCTGTCTCAGTCCAAGATCAAGTGACTCTCCTCTTAGCTAAATCATATGTAGAAGGGCTATGCAGCATTTATAGACTCATACAATTGTTTATTTTGGAAAATACTTTTAAGATCATAAAGTTCAACTGTTAAACCAGCACTGAGTAGCCCACTGAAATAAAATCCAATACAAGAACTGCAAAAGTTATTTTTAAAGTCTCTGAAAATTCAGGTTTCAGTCCTTCTTGTATCATTCGTTTCTTCTTTCAAAATAAGTAATGCTGCTGAGAGGGTTACTTACAGAGAGCTCAAATAGTAGTTTAGACAATACATGCTACGGCTGACTACACATAAAGAGCGTCCAGCAGGAATAAAACAACACCTTTCAGGAAAATTGTGAGGAGGAAAACAATGAGAATATTTTTTCCATTTGACTAATGAAGTACACACCCTGACAGGAGAGTTGTGTGCTATTTTTATTCCAGCAGTGCTGAGTTATCTTCTTTAATACATGAGGTAGAGGGGAAGGCAGATAGCAGATAATGCTGGAAATGGTAATAGGCTGTGGAGTCCAATGACAGCTGAGTTTGTGCGTGTTCCTCCTGGATCAACTCAGATCCCATTGGGATCTTCCTGTCTGGGACATGGACATGGAAAGACATCAGCCCCCCTCAAAATAATGTTGAGAAGTTGAAAAGTGACACGCAATCACAGCCAGTTTAATCTTTTCAGAAAGATGTGAATTCATGTGTCTCCACTGCATTGCAAATCACCATGTGTCCCAAAGAAGTGTAAGAACTCTCAGCTCTGTGAGAGAGATGTTGGGTTTTATTCAGCTGTTGCTTTGAGGTCTGGGACACAAAAACAGTAGAGAGCAGGGACTCAGAGCCCTCAGCAAGAACCCTGTCTGTCACTCTAATCATAGAATCATAGGATCATAGGATCATACAATCATAGGATCATAGGATCATACAATCATAGGATCATAGAATCATAGGATCATACAATCATACAATCATACAATCATACAATCATACAATCATAGAATGGTTTGGGTTGGAAGGGACCTTAAAGATCATCTCATTTCAACCTCCCTACCATGCACAGGTGTTGAGCTGTTCACGGGGGTGTCCGGATCTTTAAGGAGACATGAGGAGTTGTTGGTTGCTGTAAAGATATCTATTGTATGAATGCATCAGTCTCAAAGGCAAAGAGTTCAGATTTAAAGTCATTGCTAAAAGCTTTTGGTATAAAGTACCAAATTCTGAGCAGCAGCCTCCTGGCCAGATTTCTGTTGATCTGTACAGCAGAAGCAGTTGTAGTAGTTCTTCTTCGGGTGATGATGGTGCTGCTGCTGTTCTTCTTCTTCCTCTTTGTGTGTGTGTGTGTGTGTGTGTGTGAGTGTTCTCAATATGGATTTGTAAATCATCATAAATCACCTAAGCAGCTAAAAACACTATTCTAAAAGCATGCTTTCTGCACCAATCTAAGCTTAAATCTTAATTTGTGGAAAGAAGTATTAATTTTACCTAAATGTTACGTATAGAGCATTATATGTTTACATATATAGTTCTATCTGTTCTATCTAAAAATGTAAGCTATGTTCTTACTATGCTTTCATTATGTCTGGAACTAAGTTAAATCTGTAAAAGAATTACTGAACTTTAAACTAGGCTTTAGTGATTTTTCACTAGTTAACATAGTCTCTTAAGGCACTTCAGCTATATTTTTACTTACTTTAAAACCTGCACTGTTATTTCATGTCTAGGTGGTTTAATATATTTTAGTTCTTCTCTCTCTCTAAAGAACTCAGAGAGGCTTTTATTTTCAATTCCAGCACACAGGGATACCGCAAGGCTTAATCCTTCAAGGTTTTCTTGGACACACTAAAGCACCTGGCTTCCCTCCCAGGCATCTTGAAGCTTTACATCTGCAACATCAATAAAAGGGGTTCCCCTGCATCTCCATGGCTGCAGCTGAAATCAGTAATAGGTCAGTATATGATGTAGCTGAATTACTAAGGTAAAATATGTGCCTGAGAGGGGAAAAGTAGAAGGCAAATGTTTTTCCTGCTGCTCAGATCACAGTGTATCAGGTCAGTATTGATGATGGCCTTCGAGGGAAGAACAAGGGAAGCAGGTGAGGGCAGGCTCAGTATCCTCTTCCCGTTGGACTGACCTGTGTGCTGCAGCCAGGGGTTAGCCAGGGGTCTGGCTGCTGGCTGCCTCAGCTCCAGAGCTGCTCAACCTCTGGGGTCCTTGTGGCTGTGGATACCACGTGCTATCAGCAACCAAAACAGCACAAAACTCTGGGCAAAGGGCTGAAAGGAATCAGATGATCTTTAGCAGTATAGCAGTCTAAATAGCTATATGATAGAGTAAATTTGGCTGTGTCAGAAGGTTGAAGGATTTTTTTTTTTTTCCTACAGGTAGCTCCTTGAAAAGCTCCAAAATTATGTCATGGTAAAATGCAGAAATTGGTCTTTGTTTTGAGAACAGTGCTGCACCAGCAAGTGGATGGTCTAGGAAGGTAAATTAATGCCTCCTTTTATCAGCAATTTTATTTTCAACTGGACTCCAGCCGTTGGTCTAGGAAGGTAAATTAATGCCTCCTTTTATCAGCAATTTTATTTTCAACTGGACTCCAGCCCCAGGCAAATAGAAAATGGCCTCTCTTCAGGCACAGTGAGTGTCAACAGGCTTTTGAATTCCTCCACACTTCCCTCCTCTCCAGAAATCAACTGAGCTGCTGACCTCAGCTACTGCTCCACTGAGACAGCAAATGAACCATCCTCCACCATCCTGCCATTTTCTCAGGTACTCCCTTCATTTGTCATGGATTGTCTCATTACTGAAAGCTGCAAATCTCCTTGCTGTTTTCAAGGTCAGCTTTTACTCCACAGTACTATTTCTGAGAGTTGTATGTCTCATGAATAGCATCCTCCTTTTCAAATAAAAGACTCATATCAGGAGATCACATGATCCTACAGAGAAGATGGATTTATTTATCAGTGAAGACACATATTAAACCTCCTCACAATACTTATAGCCAGGAAGATAGATTATTTTGGCTGTAGGAGAGGAACAGCTCTACTGAAAGAAAATGACGCTCCAGATAATTTGTTCTAGGCTACTAAAAAAGCAAAGGAAGCAATTCTGTTAGAAGACAATTCTTCCCACTTATTTACAATATAATTCCTCTGTTCTACATGCTTTCAAAAGACTTTTTTCTAAGGAATCTCTTGGGAAAAGTCACAAAAACAGATTTTTTAATGATGTTTCTAATGAATTCATTTTCTGAGAGCATCATCATTTTTTCTGAGAGCACTTTGCACTATTTCCTTCAGATTTCTTGTCACAACCTCTGGCTAAAACCTCTTGGATCCATCCAAAGCACATAGCTCTTGTCTTCACACTGATTTAAGAGATCTCCCTGAGCAATTCTAGCAGAAGGACCAAATGAAACTCTTCCCTCCAACTGGCCATATGCAGAGCTAACTGTGATTTTTCAATAAACACTTCTTCCAGGTCTGTCTGAATAAATTTTCCCATCCTTGCTGTGAGTGAAAACAGACAACAAATATGCAAGGTTTCCAACTTTTTGTGTATGTGGAGAACAAAAGTCTCCATGTTGTTGTTGGAAATGGAAATTGGTGAAATAATCACAGTGTGTCAAGTAACTGCAAGCCTTACAGCACAATCTAGATCCCTCTTCCAAACAAAAGCTCCACTCTTGCAGTTACTCAGGGGGCATATCTGCACAATTGTGCAGAGAGAAAGAATAAAATATAAACTTTAAAAGAAACCTAAGCTATAAATTATTGAGATCCATATTTGCATTTGAGAAGTGAAGAGGCATGTGTAAAACAGGTAGAACCTGTCTTCCATCATCTTCCCAAAGAAATTGGATTGTGTGTGATGGCACCCACTGCTGCACCATGCCATGAGTTATACAGGAGCACTGCTGTCATTCTACTGATTGCTGAAGCTCCTGGCCCTTCTGCAACTTTCTTTATAGATTTCTACGTCTATAAAATCATCTCCATATGGAGCTGCATTAACTTACTCTGAGGATGAAGTGACAATCAGAAAAAGAAAATGGCAGGGAAGCCGACTCTAAAGGCTGCTAAATACTCCATCTTCTCATAGTGCCCAAGTTTTCTTTAAAGATGCTTTAAAAAGAGCAGCTCTCCTCACTTTAAAGATGCATTCAAAATTAACAGCATTAAGAGAAAGAAGACTGAGGCCCTTACGCCTCAATGAGCACTGAAGTACTCAGTACCTTCCAGGCACCTTTAGCCATTAGGACAGTCAACCCCAATACCCTGTTGGATCACCCTGAAGGTTAGGGGCAATTTTTCCTGATACCCTACAGATGACTTGATTGTCTCTGCACTTGTGTAGCAATATTTATTCTGAGCAAGGTTAAAAAGAGGCTTTACATTCACAGAGTAGAAAAGCCTTTCAGAAATATATAAAACATGAAAACAAGGCATATCCCTTCAAATCTGTGTTAGTGATTTGCTTATTCAAATTGGATCTTCACAGAGTAAAGAACTCAATCCTTTTTGAAGAGTGTTTTAACATGATCAATTGACTGCTCCATGCATCTGACAGATAACTGAATTCATAAGGTATGATTCTTGCTCCCATATTTTAAGCTAAAGAATGATGAATAACAAATAGAAAAGTTCTTTTCTGTGGACGAATAGGCAGAGTCACATTAAATCTGTATTAAACCATCTATTCCACAAATGCTGCACAAATAGAACTATGTTCTCTTCTCGTATGCAAATAGAAAGTTGCAAAATATCATCAGGCCTGGTAGCTATCAGATATTTGTGTTAAATTCTATCTTAGGTTTACCAATGCAGTAAATATATCCAAATTCTGGAAATTAACCACTTTTTGATTTATCAGCTTTAGTTCAGAATAAAGTATGCTAATGCATGTTTAACTTCAGGCCACTGACCTCTGGGCCATACTCATCTGTACAATGCTAAACTTGCCAACATTCCCTTTTCATTTTTCCGAATTAAATCAGGTTTAGGAGCAATTACATCAATAAGGTTCCAGCATTTTAGCAGGAAAATCTGTGAGGGGAGAGGCAGTCTAGACACCAGCTGCTACTCAGAAAGCTTTTCCTCTGGATAAGGTTTCTACACAACCTCTGATAAAATGAGAGTTTGTGTTCTGTATGATCCATCATCCTTACATTTTCTTATAGTAACACAGTAATAATTAAATTACTTCAGTTTTGCTCTTTTCTTAAAACATGGTGTTCTGAAATGTTATTTCAAATATCACTGTACTGCCATTTCCAAGTATTTCCAACATTTCCTGTGTTGATAACAATCTTGGGGTTTTCTTTTTTAGCACAACTGCCATTGAACCACAGACAGTGACAGCTCATTATCCCTTGCTCAAGAGACATCATCTTCCCTTTTTTGTATTATAATACACTATTGAATTATTGCCACTGAACTCCTGAAAAAAAAAGTAAACATTTCCTATTTGTTCTACAATTTTTCAATCTCTGCATGGAATAAAAAAGGCAAGAAAAAATGTGTTAGAGGTGAAGATTATATGTTACACAACATTATATATAGAAATCATGTATTTATGTTTTATACTGAATGTTCTCTGAAATCGTCAGAACAACAGCAAAAAGCAGTAGAGGGAACCAAAAGCACAAAATTCTTCTTTACTCACCTTCCTTCTTCAGCATGGCTTTTCTACTCCCACTTTGCAAAGACCACTCTCATCAGTTTCCACTGATGGGAGTTGCGTGATCAGAATTATTTGTGGTGTCTAGCAAATGCATCAAGCAGACAAACCTCACCTAGGACTTGTGCATAGTATAGAGCTGATCTCTGATTGTCTCTCTGCCTTAAATGATTCTTTGATCAAACCATCCCAGTCTCGCAAGTGCACCTTTCAGATCACAAAGGTAGCAGCAGTGTACAGAGATTTTATTTACTTTCCATGCATGAAGTCAGTAAAACCAAGTTCAAGTATAAAACAACTTTTAAGAATGACCTGCTGCTCTTTCTAGTGCCACTAGGATGCTGCCTTCAAACAGCACTTGCTGAAGATTTGAAAAAAAAACTCCTTTTGGCTAACCACAGCTGAATATGTGTATACAGCTTCCATATGTTCCTGTGTAAGGATTTGGATTGATTTCCCTGTATCCTTGCACTTCTGCAGAAAGCAAGGAAAGGTAGAGATTTGGAGAATACAGAGCACTGAAGAAGCATGGTTGCTGCAGAGGGTTTGTTTGGTTTTTTTTTGCAGGTACACTTGAGCATATGTCCTGTTACAGATATTCACAAAGAAAGATGAGAGGAGGGTCTATCCATGGTTTTTGCTGAACACTAATTATTATATTGCCCTTCTGAACTTGGCACATGATCCAGCACCTAATTCTAGTTCCTAACGTTCTGTAAAGATTAATGACTTACACCATGTCACTGCTTTGCAGGTTTCTGATTTGGCATATTTTTGACACCATAAGAAAATGACCTCTGAATTCTGCTTCAGTCAGCCCTGCTGTCTCACTGGAGAGCTACGCCAGCTACACTCTTACATGCTTTTCAATCCATACTGATATTCTTTCAGAAGAGATAACTTGACCTTTAGGAAACCCATCTACAGCTGAATGTGCAAGAAGTGACAGCCAGAAATGGTATGTTCTTGTCAGGGTAATAAAGCCAAGCTCCAAAAAAGATGTAATGTATGCAGATTCCTTTTCTTCCAGGGGTGACTGTAATTTCAGGGAAAAGGCAAGCAGGTGATTGATTTGTTTATAGTGAGTCAGGAGAGCACACTGGAGGTGAATTTCAAGTCTGCTCTCTGTTACTAGCTGTGGAATGATGCACAGGTTTAAGGGTCAGTCATGATGCCTGAAACTCAGATGTTGACCTGGCCACCTGCAGGGGTCCAGAAAGATAGCTCAGGGTGAAAGGTTGTAAAGAGTATTCTTGGAAATATTGTAGAAGACAATGCATAAAACGTGGGGGGATTAAGTAGTTAAAATAGTAATTCTCCTTTGGAAAATTTTCAATAGCAATTATTAAAATAACCATCCAAGATTTCTAAAAGACTTGTATAAAGCTATAGAAATTATGTTTATTTATAGTGATAAGAGGTTTTACAATGATTGCTTGAAGGAATCCGACATGTTATATGTCTGCATTTGGTGGCAATGGCTTCCATTTGAAGAACTTCCTCTATTGGCACACATTTTCCTGATCTACAATGCAATTTTCTAGACCTGTCAGAAGTATTTATTCACCCATCAGCTTTGGTCATGGCTTTGGGTGAATATCCATGACATGTCTCAAGTCAGCTTAACAGCAGGTTGATTTTTTTTCTTTTTGATTCCAGAAACCGTTCTGGAAATTGGATAATTCATTGAAAAGATTGGTGTCTGTTTCACTAAAGGAAAAAAAATCTAACAAACCTGTGACTCAGGACTTAGGCTCCCTCCAGAGGAGAAATTCAGACATTTCTTTTAATCCCAGATAACATATAAACCTGTCATAGGGGATTCCTACAAAGCATGGACCCCTCATGACTGGTCACAGACAAACTGCTTAGCAGCTGCTGACATGTGGAAAATGAGGGGAATGAGAAGAATTTCCCAAATATCTATGCTACATATCATGATGGTGATGGCACAGTGGCACCCATTTTTCAAAGCCATCCTTATGTCATTTGTCAATTGTAGCATGAGAATTCTACCCAGACAACCCTTCCAGACAGACAAAGAAAGGAACAGAAGAAGCTAAGTGATGCAAGCACAGAAACTGTAAGGATGGATTCATGGCTCTCTGTAACCTTGCAATGGACTCCTAAAGGCAAATTGCTTGTTTGTGTTTCTGCTGATAATGCAGCCAGCAGAATGTTGCCCAGACATACCAAGATAATGGGAATAAGTAAATTAATAATTCCAAAGGAAAGTCTGTTTGAAAAATTCTGGAATGATGACTTATTTGAAATACCAAGTAAAGCACAGATCTTTTATCTAACTGTCATCTCAGAATGACAGTGAACTAAACCCTTGGTAATGGGCTCATTTATCCAGCCCAGATAAATTCCAATTTATCTTTCTAGTTTGCACTACAGCATCACAGAAGGAACAGTTGTTAGGGTTTAGCATGTTGCTGTGAATCATTGAATGCAAAGCTGCCAAAGTTCTCTCTATCAGATTCATAGTATATGTTTGGCATAATTCAGTCTTCACTATTGCCAAAAACAACAGGATATGCAAATTAATCAGATTAATTAAAATCAATTTGTGCAAATGAAAGATGACCTTTTTTCTCTTTCATGATGTTGGTAACCTTTTTGCACACAGCTGACAACTCAATATTAATGTATATTTTTTATCATCAAACAGGAATGTATGCCTAGTTATACTCCCAGAATACAACTACCATTACAATGGCTTTTCTCAGATTATTTGCTAAGTATAAAGTGTAGTATCTGAGGCTGATGTTCTGTCACAGATCATATTCCTGTAAGCAGCTTTGTGAGGAATCATACTTACACCCAAGGGGGAATTTGGTTAGGGAAGACTTCCTGACACTGTGGTAATACATTTCTCAAGCCAGTAGAAGGAGACAGAATGATCTAAATGTAAATTTAGCATCTCAAACTTTATTTTTATTTCATTTATACTATATAATAACTTTTTATTTTCTGACCATGAGGCCTCAAATGAGTTGAAAAATATATCAGGATTCTATATAAAATAAAGTCCAGCTAATTTGGGGCTTGTAATATAGGGCATGTTTTGACCCAGATACTTTATGTAGGTTTTTTAACAGGTACCATCCTCAGATCTTCCATCAGTGTCTGAAGGGCCTGAAAAAAAAATCTGCTTCACAGTGCCTCTGTTTCTCCATGTCCTAATGTGATTCATACTCTTCTTTGCCACTTTTTCACTAGCCATGAAAAGCAGCTACCACTCACTTGTAGCACCTAGGAAGAAAGTTCTGGTTTTATAATATTTTTTGTACATAGTTTTTTTTTATAATAATAATAGTTTCCAAACTATATTCAGTTTGCAAGCATTGCCATTAAGATTTGGTAGATGCCCATCAAAGCATGTGGATCCTACTACATTCTTAATAAAACTACATGATTTCTGACCATGTGGAAATCTGCTGTGTTGGCAACAGAACACAGGCAATGTTTTGTTTTGTAAAACTGAACTGAGGAGGTTTTTTTCAGGACTGTCTAAAATCCTGTTTTGAAAGTTTAATTACAAGGGGGATGATTAAAATCAGACTTTATTAAAGAAAAATAAATAAAAGAACCAGTCTGCCATTTTGGAACAGTTCTATAATATGTAATTTCATATATAAAATTAAATTTGTTTATGAGATCCATCAGGAAAGACTCAGTCATTGAGGAAACAGTCTCTGACTATATATATATATATATATACAAACAGAGAGAATGTGCTTCCTCTTTGCATAATCTTATAAACAGAATTTTTACTGGAAATTATGTCCTATGTCAAATTTCAGCACATGATAATTTGCATTATTTGTGGAATATCCACAACAGAATATATTCATTTATCTGGAATCTGTCCATATTGCAACTGACAAGGTGAAGAACAAGCTCAAGCACAAGCTGAATCACACATAACTTAAGCAGATGATTTACATGTACAATATTTTGAGAGATGAGGGATAAACTGAGATGTGTGAAGTTCCTCTGGATTATAAAATATTTCATAGGGTAGCTTTCCTTGAGAAAGTAGTATTTTAGTCATCACATCCTACTTTTTTGCCCACGCACTGTGCCATTAACACATATTTTCCTTTCACTCGATACCTTAAGTGTAGACCAGCAGGAATGACTGATGTATTGTGTTTTTTGTCCATTGAATGTATGAACACATTTTTAAGCATACCTGTATGCACAGGAGTGCAGAGCCTAATGACCTCTCTATTTAAGGAGAGGTAAAAAGGAAATAAATCCTGCCGTACACGCAGTCTGTTGATTTGAATGTGCTGCAGCGTCTCCCAGCAGCAGAAGCAAAGAGAGCCTGCTCCCCATCAAGGAGCCGGCGTCCAGGTGAGCAGGCAGAGCCAGTGTCAGGTGTGCTGGGAAGCTGGTTTGTCACAGATGACAAGGGCCATCTGCAGGGCTCCCCAGGGCAGAGCCACACCTTGAGAATGCTGGGATCTTGACAAGATCCATTTTTTCTTCCACTCCAAAGCACGGTGGTAGCACAGAGCAAGTTTGCAGCTGCCAGTACACAAAACCCTCTAAGTATATATTTAAATAAACTGGGCACAGGCGTTTGTACATATGCCAGGCCTGCTGTCTGGCTTTTCCAGCCTGAGTGACAGTGAGAGCATCTGTGCATAGCTGTAGTAGAGATATCACGCCCGGCGGGCCCGAGTGCTTAGTCCTGCTGAGCTCTTATGCCGCTTCTTTGCAAAGTCGTCCTTCAGTTCCTCTGGTCTCTATGAAATCCACAGATCCAACTTCTGTCCCCCTTTCACTTTGCCAAGTTTCCCTTTGATTTGCTGAAAGAAGTCAGATGTAGAAGTCTCTTTAGAATCAAGAAAGTGAACATTTTGAAAGCTGTGCCCTACAAGAGCTGGTTGTTCATGGCTTTCCTTGGTCCTGTGCCATGACAGTGGTGTTTTCTCCAGGTGCCTTCCCTGTCTCAAGTAGCTTCTCTACTGTCATTTCTTGTCTCTCCATCTGCTCCAGCAAATGGCAAGACTCACAAGGCTTCCCCCTAAACCCACTTTTTTGAAGTTAGTGTTCCACTTCGAGGCCTCCTGTCATCCTGCAAACATCTAAATATTGCAGTGCTTATTTAGTTCAGGGACATAGACACAATCCCTGGTTTGGAAATACCATGCACAAATGTTTTCCATGACTGGTTGGGGTCTACAATAATGCCTTTTGCCATAATGTAATCAACCCATCTTAAACTTGAAATGCTTTTTGGAATGGTGTGAGACACAGTACTATCAGTGAGTATTAAAATATTTAACTTGATTTGGTAGGATGTAACATGGTAAAATGAAATACTGAATTTAAAGTTAACTTCAGCCAGAGCAGAGAAAAGATACTATTAAATTCTAACTGTGGCTTCAATATATGAAAGAATTTAGGCACCATCTTACAACACAATTTCATTGTCTCTGAAAAGGGATAATTTGGGGGCCTCTTGAATCAGCTCTTGTTCACGTAAATAGCATTAGCCCTTTGTTTTTCAGCTTGTATTTTGCATAGCTCAGTCTTGGGTCCCTATTCTATTGAATTTTAGATTGCCAGTTTGGCTTGATTGCTTCTCACTGGCTTGTGAACATCACTAACAAAACACTTGGAGCTGTCTGCACTGTGTGTCAGGGAATTGCTATGTACTTTTACTCCTGCTGAGAGACACTCTCCTGTCTTGTCACCAGATTACCTAGAATGTCTTGTACCACACAAAGCAGATTTTAAAACCAGAAATGAAAAAGTACTGAAAAAGGCCAGTACAAAGGGCTAGGAGACCAAATGATGTTTAGTCAGAACAAGCAAGGTTGTGAAGACAGACAACTGCAAAAAACAGAATAGGATGGAGAGTTTATTGTTTCAGTTCCCAGAAACTGTAAGCCTAGGCACATACTGAAAAGGTGAACCTTTACTCTTCATGTTGAGTGTACACATGGATCTGACTGGAACAAAAAGTGTCCACTTGAGTTATGTGACTTGTCCAGCTAAATTCCACTGGAATACTGCCCAAAACATCAAGATGCACCAATATGAGCCTTCTATTAAAAACAGAAAACCAAAACACACAAAGACAAAAATAGCAAGCAAAGTCTGCTCAAGCATTTACCTACTAGTGCAGGCTCAATCCATATTGTAGCTTGTTCTTGATTAAAATTATAGATATGTGACACAGCTAAAAAATAATTGATTAATGATTTTATGTTAAATTAAGGCAAATCAGACTCTGAGGGTGTTAGGGAGACACTAATTATATCTGCCAGAGGGAAAGCAAATAATACTTAGAAAACATTAAATCAAATGTGCTCTTGAGGCTGCCGCTGTGAGCCCTTGTTCCTACAGAATGCCTCAAATTAGTTGCAAAAATCCTCACAGGCTTCTGCAGAATTTTATTTTAAACTGAAATTAATTTTAAAACTGAAGAAATTAATTCAAACTAGGTTTAATAGATTAATATTACTTTATTTAGTGTTACCAGTGTTAATTATTATTAATGAAGCCCATGGCATCTGCTAGGGCCAGCAAGTAATTTCTTACTCATACATCTCTCTCCTGCCTCTCCTGCCAAAACCCCACGTCAGTCTGCCACCACAGCCTGCCATTCAGCTGATAGCAGTGCCTCCACAATCTGTTCATTTACTGCATGGGGTTGGCTGCAGCCACAGCAAAATCAACTCATTTAAGCTCATTTCAGGACTTCAGGACCATGAACAGTGCAGAAGTCTCTAAGGCAGACTGGGCCATCGAGAGCAGCTCTGTGCCTCAAAGGGCCATGGATCCATCCTGACCCTAGAGAATTAAGTTTGGGGCTCACAAGGATCAGTGGGAACAAGGCAGACCCTGCAAGCATCCCTAGTGTAGGTGAGGTTAATGCCAACAGGAGCTACGAGGCACCAGGAGGGAACATGGGCAGGTTGTCTCTTCTTGAGGTCACTGAGCAAAGGTTTTAGGGCTGTGACAGGCAGCATCTTCTGGATAAGCACCAAATTCCTGGCCCAGAGATAAGGTAATTTGTCTTTAGGAGAATAGGTAACAGCATCAGCCTCAATGTTATTCCAAGAAATCTCCTTCCAGTATCTGTGGGAATTTTGCCACTGACTTGAACAGCAGCTGAGAGACTCACCACTGTGCCTGTCAGAGGAAACTGAAACTTTTCATTGGCTATTGAGAAGCTCTAAGAAAGGACAAGTAATTCTGGGTGTCAGAATTCTTATTATGCTAATTTCCCATTGATACTTTGATAAATAAATAAAGTAAAAAGTCCTTAGTAACCCTCCCCTTTTAATTATCAGACAGTGGCATATTAAGTCTATTGACTTGCTGTAGTGGGCTGCATAATGGAAATGCCCTTGGAAACACATGCTTTTGTACCCTTCGTGTTTCTCCATCATAATTCCATAGATTTATACATTGTCACTGTGCTATTTTGGGCTAATATATTGCAAGGACATAGGGGTGGTGGCAGTTTATCAATGACTTTTTGTCCTCTTTTTCATTAGTGCTATTTAAGAAGGCAAGCTATTTCTGTCAGGAGCTTCCTATAAACATAATGGATTTTACAGTATAACCATAATAGCATAGAACTATGCCTGTCCCTTCCTTGTATTAATTATGATCATATTTGCATTCAGGATGCAACCTTATGTGAATCCAATGCAAATTTCTATCTTTGAAGGAGAAAGGCACTAGCACAGCAATTGTTCAAGCTGTCCCTGGAGGTAATAAGACACTACTGCATGTGCTACCTAAGGGCAGTACCAGAGCAATAACTTTCTTGATCCACACAAATATATCTCAAGCAATGTTTCTCTGGAAATTGAAATTATGCATTGTAATGCAGATTTGGAAGTTAGCCTACCTTTTTTTTGGCTTTTTTTTTTTTTTTTTACCTGTACATTTTCTCACTGGTATTCAGTCAATATTATATAAGATCATAACCAGGTTCACTTTTACATATTTTCTTTTTCCAATCAGTCAAAATAGGCAGCAATCCATTTTTCATGCATATTACTTTTATTAAGAGAGATTTAATACTTCCTCTTGGACTCCAATCTACCCAAAACAGCCTAGAATTTTTCATCTACCAATTTCACAAGCGACAGGCCAATAAGATTTTCTCTTTTTCTGCCTGGGTACCTAAGTCAAATGCTTCAGCTCTGAAAGCAACAAGAAAGGCACTTAAGTCATCCTTAAAGCCCACATATTCAGTGAAATTATGTGTCTCTTTCAATAAAGCAAGCATTAACTCCATCCTCAAGGCCAGATAACCATGCATGCTTGTGTATAGTCTCAACTAACAGACTGTTCTCCTGTTTAAAATCCTTGCACAAGAGCCCTTAAAGCTTGACCTTTAAGTGATGTGTGTACCAGAAGAGCAGAATGATGCCTGGAAATGTCTGTCAATGGTCATAACTGCTGAAAAAAGCAAATCAGAGTTCACTGACTTTAAAAGTACATAACTTCAATATTTTTTTTCTTTTTTTCAAGAGAGAGGTGCATAGGCTATGCAAAACTTCAAAACATTTAGTCTTTCTGCAATCTTTGCCCTTGCATATGAAAAAAATGAAAGAAAAGTGGAAAACAACTCCCCTCAAAGCACAGAAAGTTGCCTTATCCAGAGATTTATTCTTTTCTTCACTGTGGTTTTATTTGGAAAGGGATATTTTAAAAGGGTTTAATCACTTTTCTTCTTGAAACTGAACAGCAGGTGGAAGTTTTCAGGTAAGATGACTTAAAATTGTGGAAGATAAGTAGACAGAGAATCCTAGAAAATAAAGCTGCTGTGTCTCCTGGTGCCATCAGACACAATGTGTAAAATCAAAACAGTGAAGATTTGACTTTATTTTCCAGGTGAACCTGTTGCAGTCCACAGCCACAGGATCATGTCCAGGGAAGCCACAGGTTCTGGGGACCAGCATGGAACACCAATGAAATGTCTTCTGTTCATGAAACCATTTATTCAGCATGGGAACAAACTCAGATCCAGAGACAGAGAGCCCCGAACAAAGGCAGGGAGAGGGGTTTTGAGGAACAGAACTAGGCTGGAGTTCAGGGCCAGGGACCATTAGAAACACAGCAAGGGAGAAACCCCCCAGGGACTCAAACCCTATCAGAACTCCTGGACTGCCCTTCACAAGGGGTCTGGGGCTGGGTAACTTCACCCAGGGCTCACATACACATCCCCCAACACAGGGGGTCAAAATCCACACACATGGTTCACAGCCATGCCTCTTCTTTAAAAATGCTTATCTGAAACTAACTCTTTGCCTCCTTGAGGCACCTCACAACATGAACCCATTCAACAGGTTTTGGGAAAGCATCTTTTATATCAAGAGCTAGAAAATTTCCTTATAACAGAAGATCTCCCTGAATCACACCAATAGCTGCAGCAAGAGCCAAGAGCAGTGATATACCAAGTGTCAGGGCCCTGAGGGTACCAACAGGACCTGAATACCTGCTTCTGTCACCATCTCCACCTTTCAGGGGCTCAGGAGTCCCATTTCAACCCAGTCTGGGCCCATCCATCCCTGATCCAGTGATGCTGCCCCCAGTGCCAGTCCGTCAGGGAGTGGGCAGCCCGCACTGTCCCCTGACAACAAGCAGGTAGAGCTGGCAAGATTTCAGTCCCACAGACGAATCTGATGTGTGCTGGACACATGGCCATCCCAGCAGTTCTCCTGAAATGGCACCTCTCTTTTGCCATTCTCATAATGTTGTGTCAGGGAACACTCAGTGGATGAGGATCCCATGGTGCTCTGCTGAGCCTTTGTAGGCTGCACTCTGCAGGAGTTACACTTGAAGGGCAGAGCCTAAGGACACTAAATTAATGGCTTAACAGCATCACTGGAGTTTTCCAGCTGCTTTTAAACCAGGTTTTCATTAAGTATTTATTTGTAAGCTCATCACTTAAAGAAAGAAAACAACCAAACATGGAAAAAAAGCTTCCAGAAAATTGCATATATATCTGTACTGATCCATAATTGGTTTGAAATATTTTGAAGAAAGAGCTCCCTTTTTCTCAGAAATATTTACACAGAAAAGGACACACACACACACACACAGAGAAATGTACAAGCATAGGCAAGGGCTCTCAGATTTTGTTTTCCAAATAACAAACCAGGCTGCTTGAGGCTTTCCAAATTCAGTTAGATGCCCTTTGCATTACAGAGCTTGCCCAACCCATCTGTCACACAGCCATTCTCAAAGTGCATGTATTAAAATTTAAGCTAGGTTGTTTACAAAATAGTTCCAAGGCTGTCCCTTTGTGGAAATACTGGTTTGCAGAACATCTGTTGCTTTCGATAGTCAATACAAAGACATTTGTTTCATCTGAAAGAAATGGCATTTCCCTGTGCAATAACCATGCTCCCATGAATCAAAGGAAATATGTTAAGGCCATTCAGCCATTATTAATCTTTTATCTGGGGACTCTGCCTTTCTCTGATCACATATTTATGAGCATTAATTTTGGCTTGGTTTGTAATAGTATGTTCTCTGTGATGATTTTCACAAAATGGGAAGGCAGAATCTGAATGAGTAGAATGTCTCAGTGCAGACTTACCAATGGCTTTGGCTTCATTTCTGTGCATGCCCATTGATCCATCATGTTGAAAAAGCAAGTAACTATCAACTGTGTCAGCTTCTCTTTGGCTATCACCATCTCCTCTGAAATGGAGTTCCAGCAAGCAACACCAGCCTGCCTATAGCAGCTTCTTTTTGTTTTTCTTAAGACTTGCCCTGTTTGTTTCTTTCAAGTTTTGTTGATGTTGGTCAGAATTCAATATAAATATACACATTGTTCATATTAAATATTATTGAAGTTACATCACTGGAAAAGTACGGCAGCCTAAGGGTCAGAAGTGAAAAACCTGATTAAAAATCTTCATTACCAAAACATTTTGTTTGCAAATTTATTTTTCTTATCCATATCACATCTCTGTAAAGCTTCAGAATTAATGAAGATGTCTGAAATTAAAATTAAGGGTTTGATTATTCTCTCAGATGAATTTGTAGAGAAAGTGTTGTGTTGGTTCATTCTGACTTTGTGGACTATCTTGAAATAAGTCACAGGCATGCAAGCAGTGTGCCATCTCAATAGCAAGTAAATGCTATCTTGAAATGGTGTCTTCAGTAAACTTCTCATTGTAAAAGCTACTGCAGCTTCTAAATTCAAAGCATCAGAACCAAAAAGAAGTAAGGATGTACAACAATGGCAAAACAAGGGAAACATTTCTAGTTCATGTGATGCTCTCTAACTGTGAATAAAGATCATCAGAGAAACTGCTAATCATCAATTTTATGAAAATTTTAAATTTTAGGCTTAGGAATTAACTGGGGTAAATAAGTAAAGAGATTATATGTCAGAAAATTCCCTCTAGCTTCAGAGATGCATAACTATACTCTACTTTTTTACCCTTTTCAGGGAATGTGTTACCTTCAGGGAATAATGAATCAATAAAAGAATCAATTTACAAGAATCTGAGAATGTGGAAGATTCCTCCTGAAAGACTGCACAAGCTGAGACTGGATATCTTGTTTCTTAGGAGGCATGGCCACAACATCTTAGGAGAATGCTGATAGTGTGTACTAGCTTGTTAATTTTGGTCACAGAATACAAGTCACTGGAACAATGGTAGAGTTGCTTGCAATTAGATGGGAAAGACATGTTTGGAGAGGAAGAATCTTGACCTTACCTAACTCCAATGGCAAAATTTAAAATTGAAGTAAAAATAGTTCCTCTAAGAGGAGCTTTGAGAAAATAATTTTTAAAAAATAAAGCTGGGCAGCACTGAACATTAAATTAAACTAATGACTTTCTTTTTTGATTGTCTCCTTTAGGAATGACATGAAAGATACTTAAATTGGGATGTGTATAGATAGCCCTTTCTGGGTCATATACACAAAGCCAAGCTGCTTCAAAACATTTTCTTGAAATATAAAATACAATGTATAAATTACTAAATTAATAGTTTATCTCTGCTGAAAAGAATTTAGGATCTGGAAAGCTTCATAGTAAAATTGTTTATTGCTTCATTGCAAAATTGTTTATTCAAACACCAACCACTTGGACAGAATATCTGCATGTATGTTCTCACAGACAGGTTCAGCTCTTCTTTATTCTACCCCTCTTATTCCTCAGGAAGCAGAGTTGGCTGTTCTCCCACTGCAGAGCAGCTTCTTCAGTGAACTCTGCATGAGAACACCAGGCTGTTGTGCTGAAACATGGCCCTGCATTAGGCATTTTAGACATGCTAACAGTTTGTACCTTGGTACCTTTTAGCTTTCCACAGACTTACAACACTAATGAATAAAAATGGTATTAAGGCAGGGGTCACCCAATTAGAATAATTGAATAAGGGCCTTTGAAGGCTACAGCTCCTGTGCTTGCACTAGTTTGACGGATTCTTTCTGCCATAGCATTTTCTGCTCATTTGCCTTCACAATGGAAATCCTGGTGATCATCATTCATTCCAGCCATCCCAGCCATTTCATCTGATGCATAGAAATCATTCTGCTTCTTCTCTCATGCATACATCAGACTGCAGAGGCTGTGAGAGGAATACTGCATGACCCCACCAGCAAAGGAGAAGAACTAGGATGCCTGTAAGGAAAACTGAATTGCAGCTTGATTGGAAGAAATGCTCAAAATATGTCATTTCCACCAGTCAATAGTTTGGAAGGTTCTCTTTCAATTTGTGATTTTTAACATTTGTGTAAAATATCCTACCATTAGAAAATGAATAAGGTAATAATTTTTTCACATAAGAATGTAAAAGCAAGACTGCCATTTCATGCATTTATTACTTTAAATGTATTTTCCAATTAGAAATACTATCAGATGAAACTGGCTCTTATGGACATACCCCTCTTTCAGCCCCAGAAAAATAAAATATCAGGGAAAATGGATGTGCAGGATTTTTTTCTAATTTGTTTTTGGAAAAAAACTATATGGAATCCTTCATGATGGTACCTCCATTTCTGCAAGCTCTAGATTCAGAATTCAAAAAAAAACCAAACCAAACAACCCAAAACATTATTAAGTGACACTTTCCAGGGGAAGAGATGAATCCAAGGGAGATGGTGTGCAAAGCACATTCCCACTTTGTGCAGCACGTACAGTGATTGGCTACAAACACTGTCTCCATTTTCTCATGAGCACAGATGGCATCTCCCATGGATGTGAGGAGCTCTGAGAACACAACATAATGAAAATTGGCACATTCATCCTTCCTGAACAGCCACTTTCTGATTGCCTGGGCAATGATTTTAGCTTTAACTTTTGCAGGGCAGCACCTTGCAGACAGCACAGGTGCAACATCGTGCAGCAATGCTGGGATCTGTGAGCTCCCAAACACTGTCAGAAAATCCTGAGGCACTGATGGTGGTTCTGGGAAAGTTCAGCATAATTAATTAATGAATTTGAGAGCTGCAAAGGTTCAGCATTGGAGAATTCTGGAAGGAAAATCACCAAAAGCTCTTTCAGTTCTGATTATCCATTCAAAATGTTAAAATTTTGTTTCTAACTTAGAAATATAAAAAAACCTCAACGACTTTTTCCATCATGCTTTATTTTTCAGCTGAGATCCAGTGGCAGAGGTGCAAACTGAATTAAAGGCTAAGAGGAGGAATGAACTGTCTTCATGCTATAACCATTTGGATTTGTAGCTACGAGGGCCTTTCCAAGAAATAAAAGGTAACTTAATTTATGATATTATGATGAAAATGGGGAGAGAAATAAAGTGATAACTATTTCAGTTTTCAGACTTCCACTGGCAATTTTATTTTGTTGTAAATCTATCACCTTCCTACATCTGATTCAGAAACTAGTTCATTAAGTACTCAGAATGGCTGCAGGGTAGAGAAACCACTAGGTTTTGAAGAAGGAAGTGCTTGTGGACTTCTGTTCTTGCCATGAATAAAAAAACCTAGAAAAACAGATCTCTAAGGCTTGGGTTGAGGACTTGAGGTTGAGAAAGTATTCTTTTCTAGGTATAAATACAAGTTACTTTACTCTTAGTAATCACAAATGTATGTGGATTTCTGAGTAATTATAAGAAAATATTATCAATAATCCTTAGGAATGTTATCTAATACTTTACATTATAGAGGTACTATAGAAGTAGCATTACTGATTTTCTTTCTGGATGAACTATTCCACACAGAGAGATTTACAGAAATTGAAAAAGTTAGCCACCTACAGTACCCTGTAGCAATCTATAAATCCAGAAACTGGTTTTATGTGTGCATTGTTTGGGTGAGGTTTTTTTCTTCCCTCAGAATTCATCCCTCACCTTAAAGGTTATTGTCAACTGCTTAGAATTTTTTGCTATCTGTAGGAGTAGTTAAAGCTCACTTTAGGGTCACTGCTTTAAATACACCATACTGGAAATTCTCTCATTTCCTCATCTCCTGATATTTCCTCTTCAGTTTCCATTGGTGAAGAGCATTCTTACCCTTAATTAACAGAAGTGCCCCTATTGAACTGAGCAACAGGATTTCTAGACAGCTAATGAATAGCTGGGGTTTCCCCAGAGGATCATTTAAAATTGAATTCTTCTTGTCAGAATGTCTTGACAGTTTATTCTCATGGATAAAATTATGTGATGAGTAGAAAAAAATAAGCCAATAACCAAGGAAATTATCTGGGTATGTATCAAAGTTAAAAATCTACTGAAGTGCAGTTGACCTCATTCAGAAGAAATAAATCTGACCCCAGAGAAGACAACTGGGGAAATAGCAAGCCACCACTGGCAATATGCAGAAAAGAAGATAGAAGAGAAAAAAGAAGAAGAATTACCAGATGTAACAGAACCCTGATTAATGTCTTCAACTAATACAGAAACAGAAAAGGAAGTAGTGAACTCGCTATGCCTGGAAGTGTTCAAGAAATGACTCAAAGTGTCACAAAGTGCTGTGGTTTAGTTGACACAGTGGTGTTCCATCAAAAGTTGGACTCCATGATCCTGGAGGTCTTTTCCTACCCTAATGATCCTTCATGAATTAGCAAATCTCAAGACAAGATGAGCAAAAAGCTGAAACAAAGCAACAATGAAAACAAATTAAAATAATTATTTGAATTATTCTTTCCCACCATTTCACAACAAAATTATACAGTCTCTAATCCAGTATCAGAAATTTTGAGTAGTGAGGACAGGCCATGAGCAGAAGTATGAGAAGCTGGAACACACTGGCAAATTGAAACAACTCATTAGGACTGGCAGCAACCCACCTAAAGAGTACAGTTGCTGAAGACAGAAGGTATTTAATAAAATACGGCTAATAAAATATGCAGTCTTTGTTCAAAATGAGTGTCTATATTGTGGTCTGCAGGTTAGCAACTGTTCTAGGCCTAAAAAAGTTACCAGGGGTCTAGGGAGTCACAAATCACAGTATTTCACTACCAGTTAATCTTGTCAAAACAATAACTAGAAATAGTCTTTTTTTAAGATAATTATTTTAAACCATGGTAGGAATGTGGCAGGAGAAGCAATCTGTGTAGCAATTCTTCATTTCTCTTCAAGAAGGGCAAGTAGGAGCATCCAGGTAATTAACTACAGGCTGGTCAGCCTCACCTCCATCCCTGGGAAGGTGATGGAACCAACTGCTGCCACCAGCAGTGCAAAGTCCAGCTGGAAGCCATACCCTGCATCATCCCTCAGGGGTGGGCAATGGAGCACCTGTTTATCTCCTTTGGTTCCTGTGGCAACACAATCCAAAATGTTTCTCTCTCTGAGCATACAGGGTGATAATTGTTCTGAACAGTGAAAATTATTATGGCTTGTTTTGCATGGAGTGACAGGTTAGAGTAATAATGAAGTCAGTGAAGGACTATAAGCAAAAAGAAGAAATATTGAGATGGTGTCAGTATCAAACAAGACAGGCATATATTCCAGATGGTGCAATAAATGCTACTCAATTGTTTGAAATCTTCCATACCTAGATTAATCAGTCAACAGCATGTTACTAGCTATATTAGAATAGAAAATGCTGCAATCACTAAAATAATGGAGGAGGATGAATGACAAAAGAATGGGAAAAAAAACAAAACAAAACAAACCTGGGTCAGGTTTTAAATAGGCAAACTGTGAAAGGAATAATTCAAAGCATAGATATTCACCTGTGTGAAATATTTTGAATTATGTATCATTAAAAATATTCTAACTTGTGCCTGAAAATTAAAAGATGTATCTGCTTGTAATGCAATATTGCTGTATAAAATACTGTGATTGCAGGGAATGATAGTCTTGGAACAAATGTCAAGGAGATAAAATCTGCTGCTTATCACAGTGGCAAACATCAGCTACTACACTGCATATGTGAAGAGAAAAGAAGAAGAAATTAATTGGATGTTTCTATTAGGTTAAAAGCTGCTGAGAGCAGAATACTACCAATGTATTTTATAAACCCTCCCTCGTCTTAGTACCTGGAAGACACAAGGTAAGAGACATGAAAATCCATATTACAAGTAGAGTTACAAGATGTGATTACAATAAGAGCCCTTCTCTCTTTCTCAGAACTTTGACAAACAACAAAATTAAACCTGCACTCCTTGTATATTGACACTTTTAGTTCCATAACTAGTATTTCCTAACCATATATTCCATCTTTTATGTGACTGCCTATCAGTGACCTTCCTTCCTTCCTTCCTTCAACAGTCTTGTGAAAGCCTCTCTTTGTCTTTTTTTGTCTTGGACTACTCTCAAGATGAGGAGTCTTAGGGTGAGATCTTACTACTGTCATGAACCATCTAATGGGAGGCTAGAAAAAAGACATTTGTCTTGATGATACATACTGAAAAATATGAGAGGCAAAAGACACATGTTAGAACATGGGGAATTCTGCTTAGGTATGGGGAGAAAATCTTCTGACAGGAAGAATAGTCACACTCTGGGACAAGTTCTTCCACAAGGGCTGTGGAACCTATTTCCTGAAGAACAACTTAGGACTTCCTTGGGAAAGGCCCTGAGCAATGTGATCTAACCTGTAGCTCACTGAAGCTCAGGGTTGCTTTGAGTGTCTGGAGAGTTCCCTTTCATGAGTAATTCTGTGCTTCTAACACATCTCTAGAGGAGAAACCCATATGATTGATTCCCTTCATAAGCCAGCAGTGTTCACAGGGTGAAAGTGGGTGACACATGTGGGTGCAGACATGTCCCCAGTCCAGCTGACAGGTGTCTCCATCACTGCACCTCCTGCCCACTCTGCATGTGACATGGGTTTTCCATTAATGCATTCAGAGTAAGATTCTGTCTGCTTGCCATGATCATGGCAACAGGATTTGAAAAGTGATGATCAAAAACTAAACAGGGGAAGAAGTCTAGTCCTCTTACTGCCTGTCTTCAGGTTTATTTTACTCATTTTTAATAAGATCATCTTAATTAGAAAAAAAAATTCCTTGATAAATACTTGGTCTGGTTTCTGAAGAAGGACTTCCTTTGCTTACAGCTTACTTAAGAATATCCATTTTTTACACTTTTACACTTCCTTATTTCTCCCCCTGATAAACCCATTATTGCAGGGGTTCAGGTGCAATAAATTCATACTAATAAGAAGATTCACAATGCACATCTGAGATACTTTTGTTAATTTCAAAGCTTATGGCAGTAGTAATAGCAATTTTTACCCACATCATAGGCCTAACATGCAATCACAAAATTAGCCTTTCCTGACAAATGGCAAGGGCTCTACCTGGTATTGAGTTGAATTCAGCACAATGGTAAAAAGCAATGTGCTCCAAAAAACCAAATTGTTATAGGTGTATTAAAATAGCATCAAGGATTCCTTGGAAAAGGGGATGTAACAAAGAGCAAGAAAAAGCTCACAATTCTTTCAGACACCACAGACATTCACAGACAAGATGTACCACTCACACATTTGAATACAAACCATTCCATGAACATAAGGGCAAGGTTGATTCTGAGCACATGATGATATTCTGTTACTGGGAGAGATCTACAGGAATTACTTGGATTTAAAGCAGTAAATCAAGTTATTTTTGTGCCATTTTCCAACATAGTAGGGATCTAGGGGTTGTTCTTTTTTTATCTTGTGCTACAACAACTAAATCCCTTGTTCCCATCATTACAGAAGGTACATAGGAGTTTTACAGTGGTTCCCTGCTAAATCCAGGCTCCCACAGTTGCAGGAGCAGGAATTGGAAACACCAAGCACATCTGACAAGAGCTAATGAAAAAAGGAAAAGGAGAGGAAAATCTGCTGTCACTCTTCTGCTGCTGGAAAACTCTGGCTATTGGACATGGTGGGAATTGTGAACCAGGGTTAGACATTTCCTGCCACATCTTCTATCATTCTGTCTGGAAAAAGCAGCCTCCAGTTAACAGAGTAGAAAAGAAGTGGCCTGCTTGGTTCCTACAGAAATCAGTAGGAGTAATGACACTGACTCAAATGGGCCTTTAATTATCAGGAAAGGGCAGCTTTTGAAGCAGCAGTTACTGCTACAGAACTGAAAGTGTTATTTATTTACCCTTAAGGGTAATCATAGCCACTGTGTGCCATTTCATTCTTCCATTCTGCAGTATATATCAAACACTTAGTGGAACTGGGAGCACAGGGACAAATCACAAACAAGTGTAAGGAGGTCTAATTAGTGTGCTGATGTCTCAGTCACTCACCAAGCTGATCATTATCAGACTAGATAATTTCCCTGGTTATTCTACTGCTTTTTCAAAATGAAGAAAAAAAAAAAAAGAACACTGTCCTCAAAACAGGGGACAGATTCTCTCACATTTAATCATACTTAATAACACCATGTCCTACAAACTCTTCATGCAAGGCAGCTGAGAAAGGGACTTTTCTTTCAAGGGGCATGGGCTTTGATAAAGCACATGTCTAGCAAAGTATAACACAGTGCAAGCAGGGATGGAATAATAAACCTTAATGATACTTCATGACCTCTTTTTACATGACAGCAGTGACCTCACCAGCCACCTAGAGTGGTGGTGTGAAGATTCAGAAGTACCAGGGTGAGAACACCTGCCCCAGGTATTGCAGCCTGTCCCAACACTTGATACACCAAAGTGTTGGTGTATTTTTTGAAGTGGTGGTATGACACATTTATAAGATATTTCAACAGCTCCGTGCCCAGTTTGACTTTGTGAATGAAACTATGCTTCTTTCACAACATTTCCTCCCATGCAAATTTAAAAAAAAACACTTGTCAGTCTCCGAATAGGTGTAAGTCTGGAGAAAACTACACCCTCACACTAAGGTTTCTTACTCCCAATGAATTCCCTAATTCAGACTTTTTCAACACTTCAGAAGGATCCTGAATATCCTGCTTTCACACTGGGGATAATTTCCTTGGCATTGCAAGCAGAACGTTCAGAAGTCTCATTACAAAGAGGCTCTTGGAGCAGCAGAGCCTGTAGCCTCACACAGAATCTCAATTCCTTTTTTAATCTGCACAGATAACTGAAAACCTTTCAGGCAACAACATTTAAATTTTCTTCTCTTTAGGTATTCCCTCAGCTGGAAATGTTAATCTCAAAACTCATACTTTTCTATTTTTAACATCTTCTGGAGGGTTGTTTTTCTTGATGGGAGCTTCTAAAATAACACTGGTTCTTGCCAATTATCTTTGAAATTGTTTTCCAGAACAGTCTCTTTTTATATATCTTGCTGTTGTCAATTTCATTATTACAATATCCTGACTTTAATCTCCACCTATGCTTTCTTTCTAATGTGACACTTCAGGTTATATCATTAAACTTTTCAATAGATATTCAGAGGTTTGAAAATATTGGCACTGATTCTCTCCCTTATCTTCTGATGTTCTGACAGCAGATAAATTCAGATTGCTCCCTTTGATTTTGGGGGTGTTAGGAGCACTTTAGAAAATTTTCCAGGTAGCAAGGTTTGGACTTTGTAGGAGATGCAAGACCTTTGTAGTTCCTCTTTGGAACCAACCTTGGTGTAGATGTGTACAGAGCTCACCCTCCAAGAAAATACAACAAGGCAGGAGAGTGAGAGGTCACACTCACTGTGAGTAAACCCCACTGAGACTTCCCAGCTTGTCAAAGAAACCTTTATCATTTCCATGTGGTTATACCTCTGCTGTCAAATAACCATGCCTGGTCAATGGATTTGGGAAGAGCTTCTTGGTGGTAAGGTCAGTTTAGACTGGGGGCTTGTGGTTAAATAGCACCCTTAAAATCCTGACATCCCCACAACTTTGGGTTATAAGAAATAGTGACAAAATTACAGCAAGTCCAGTGCTCAATAAAGAATCAATAGTCAACAGCCAAAAAGCACTAAGTCAGCTTAGTGAGCCAGATTGCATTCTATGTGACCAGGAGCAGAGCCTAACCCTGTTCTCTTCTTTTCAGCAGCCGTTCTGGCTGCTGCAGAGCACTTATCCATGGTCTGATTTAGGATATGAATTTAGGATATGAATCACACAGAGACTGATCCAGTTCCTCCCAGCTCAGAGTTCAGGTAAATGCAAGGCTAAAGGCAGGCTCCTTTCCATTGCTGAAATGACAAAGGCAGTTCACCACTCATTACACTTTAAACTTCCTGACACCAAAGAGCCTGATCACAAAATATAGACTGTCCATGGTATGAACCTGCACTGCCCTCTTTACCTCATGGTGTGAAGCCTCCCTCTTTACAGTAAATTTTTCAAAAATATGATGGCTGCCAGGTGACAACTCCTGTCTCTATTCCCAAGGGGCAAACAAACCTTGGCCAGAAATTATGCCCAAGGACAGCTCAGCTCCTGCTACCATGTTCCAGAAATGACACCACAACTCAACACAGAATAGGCCAGCCAGTTCTAAAAAACACCAACTCAAAACATTACTGGCACTTTAAAGTCTACAGTATTAAAGACCTCTCTTCCTAATTTTCTGCACTAGTAGTCTGTTTTTCCTGCTGACATTTTATGGGAATGGATGGAGTCCCTCCTGACAGTCAGGGTCCTCACACCACCTTTTTTAGAGTCTCATGAGCATGGGTTTTGCCCTAGTTTCCTAGAGAGGTTCAACAGCTCCATGGTGAAATGACAGTAGAGTTGATAAATGTTGTAAAAATATCTTAGAATATTACAGAGCTAATTTGTACACACAAATATTTGAAAATTCACCTGGCATTCAAATGGATGGAAATATTTCTGCAGCATCACTCCAGCATAAAATCTCCATGGTTTTAACACAGCTAAAAACACCAAGAATGTTATGGGGGCTTAAAAAAAGAAAAGAAAAAGGTGATAGATATTTACAGAGCTACTGAGCACTTACTGACTTCTACCAAAAAGGAACTATTAGCTTCTCTCTTACAATGATAATTTTAAGCAGAAACACACAAACCTCCACACCCTCCACAAACCGAAAAAAACCTGTTCTAACATCTGAATATGTAAGGCAATGGCCCAGAGATACAAAGAAAATTATTTTTTCTTGTCTCTACATATGTTTCCTACTGGACCACATGGGTCAAAGGGATATCTAATCAGAGTAATACCTAATGGTAATGGTTGTTGAAAGAAGGTTGAAGAGTTTTCCTTTTAAAAGCAAGTAGTATTCTACATTTTGGAAGTGAATAATTTCAGTATTGACATCATTATTTGCACTCATTATCCTCATAGAAAAGACGAGTTCTTTGATATCTGGCCCACCAGAAAAACTGATTTGTACAATTTTGCACACCCTGAGCTCCCAAACATACAGTGGACATATTTTTCCGAGTAAAATGGCTCTCATTTAGGAAGAAAAAACATAAGTAGACATTTCATCAAGTGAAAATTCTCATTCCTATTCCAGTAATCCTTTTTTTGCCAAGATTTGTACAACTCTGTCTGAATGTTGGGTAGATTAATTGGTTTAATTAGGGTTTTAAAGGAACAATGCCCGACAAATTATTTTTCTCCTCTCTGAAGAGTTCATTCCTGTTTTCTGACCTGGAAAATTCTATTATGTTCTCAGAATTCATTATTATTTAGCCTTACTATTTCTGTTTGTTTTTATCCTGACACAGAATCTGATGTCTCAGGTCTTTCACTGTAAGAGATATTAAATTATGAATCCATACCACCTGTAGCATCAAGAATGGTAGAAATGCAATTGCACTGACATTAAAAGCAATATTGAAACATTGAAAGCAACTAATAATATCACTCAAAGTTCACTTTCCTGTGAAGGAAATGCAATCAATTACATCTATTAATGAAAAAAAAAGCCTTTTTTTTTAAGCTGGAAGGCCAAAACATTGCAAATCTTCCTCCTGAAACTCCCCATACCCTGCATAAGATAAATGTGACAGTCTGCACAGCTCTGGGTACATACAGGGTCAGTGCCATTCAAACAGAGACAAAGAAATGTAATGCATTTCTGGGTTTGCTTTATTAACTTCTAAGGGAACAGTGGGCTTTAGCTTCACCAGATTCCAGATGCAAATTTTTTCTGAGTTCTCCAGTGTAGTGCTCTAATCTGCATCATAGGTATAGATTTATGATGAGGGCAGAATACCAAGGCCATGGATTTCTTCTGAATGCCAGAGCAGCTCTGTGCCACCAGCTTCTTAAAAGCACTTGAAGATTTCCTGGCTCTTCAAAGAGTGAGCTCTTCCCTCATATAGGAGAAATCCTAGTAACTGTGTTATTGTTTATTGCACCTTGAAAATAATATTCTGTTTTCTTATTTTGACTGAAGTTCTCTGATACACTACACATAGTTTATAGCTTGCTGATACCAAAACATTATTAAATTTCTCTGCTCAAATTCACTGCTGATGTGGATGTGCTAAACCAGTTTTTATGCTTTTTGAGAAAATGATATAAATTTTTCTATACCTTACAAAAATTAAATTTATAAGCTTCTTTCCTATGAATTTTCCATTACAATCATGTTTGCATTTTCTGGTATGTTTTTCTCATCCACAAAACAAATGTATTTGCAGGATATCAGTGATGTCAAAAATCTTGTAACAGTAGGGTTTTCATAGCTGATCTCTTAGTACCAGTCCCTCCCTGTCCAGAAAGACACTTTTCTGCTTAACATTTCTGCTCTGGAGAGTAGGATGTGCACTGCCCCAGGGGGGCTGGCTGATGCTGCAGCCCAGGTTACCTTTCCAGCACAATTAGATTTGAGACAGTCAAGGAAATGCTTCCTGTCTGACTATGAAGAGCTGAAATTCACACACAGGGTCTTTCTGTTGCTTTCAGGAGAAAAACATAAAATCCAACCCAGATATCTATCAAATGCAGGACCTTTCCACTTACACTGGGAACAAATATTCCAAAAATAATCATCATCAATGAAGCACTTTAATGGTGTTTTACTGAATTCACATATTTTTGCATTAACCCATTCAAAAAGTATTTTGAATTATTGTTCCAGTTCCTTGTGCCCTTGGTGGATCTATTTGACATTTAAAATTCAATCTCTGCTGAGAGGATGCACACAGATTAAATTTATTACATAATGAATCTGAAAGGCAATAATGCACAAACATATCCCTACAGTGCCTTTATTCTCAAAAGGGAGTTTCAGATTAATGTGAGGCAAGCTGGAAAATTCTTGCCAAATACTAAGTGACAAAAATAAAACTCCTTCAAATAATTTGACAAGAGATGAAAGTAAATCATTGGAAATATTTTCTTATCTTTGCACCAATCATCTGGGACATTCTTTAAAATCAAAACAAATTGATTTGGACTCTAACTGTTGATAGTGGAAAGCATGAAAATATCCTTTTCTTGGTTGACTTCCACATTGCTCCACTGAGTAAAAGCATTGGCACAGCACAGCCAGGTAACACTGAAAAGGTTAATAATGTTTTTCCAGAGTTTTCATCCACAAAGAGCCCTGGTCTGATTTATCTTTCATTTTAGACTAAGATAATTTATCTAAGTGAAAAAGTAACAAATAGTAACCAGTAAAAGACTTAGCTGCTATTCTTATCAGCCCCTTTGCACAGTCCTATCACCTGCCATTGTATCTTTACAGTCTCCATATTGCAAGACTCTTCAGTAGATCTTCATAGGCAGCATTAATTCACATCATGTTGAATAATTTTATACTGTCATCAGATTTTGTCATCTCTTCATTCATGGCATTTTCCTAATCACTGAAAAAGAACTTGTGAGTGACACTGATCAGGATGTCACTGATCATGCTCAATCTTTCTTTCTATTTTGAAAACAATCCATCCGTCTCTTTTTGTTGCTTTCTGTGTTTTATACAGAAACATTCGTGAGAGCACCTTCCTTTTTTTATTTTCTGACTATTTCCTTAAGAACCTCTACTGACAAGCCTTGCCAAAGCCTTTTGAAAACTCATGTATATTAGATCCTATTTTATACAGACCCTCTTTTTTTTGTTGCATTTCTTGAGCCTTTTAAAACTTGAGAGACAGTGTATCACCTTCCTCTACAAAACTCCTGATCACCATATTAGCATTTATTTTTGTGTCCTTTCATTCTATACTTCGCTATTAGTTTTGCCAGTCTGACAGATACATTTTTTTATTATTTGTGAGGGTTTTTTGATCATTCTTAGATTCATTTTAACCAAATTAGTGTAATTTTCATATTTGCCTGAAACAGAGGTTCCTTTGACTAGAGGTAATATACTGCTATTCATTGCAATCCAGCAAGTCTCTCTGCTAACTCCCTATAAACCTGTGGGCAAATATCATCTCATTCAAGTAATATACTAACATTTTTGACAATTTGTTCTAAAATATATTCTATGCCTTAATTTTGAGTGGGTTCCTCAAACTCCTATCCCAATAAAGATTATAACCAATTTAGGAATATTGCTAAGTTTTTGTATAACAAACACTAATACAGACAATTCACTACTTTTTCTCCTTGAGTAATCCTTCTATGCTTATGCCAGTTGTCAGGCCCATGGATTCTCTGGCAGGCTTTCAGCTTCCGATATTTTTTTTGAAGTTGTATTTTTATGGCTAGTTTTAATGCTTTTAGCAATTTTCTCATCAAAATCTTTTTTGGCTTGCCTTCCCATGAATTAACTTTTAACTTCCCAGAGTTTGTGTCTCTTTGTACTTTCCTCATTTGAGCAGAGTTTTTAGAGGCATCTTACTTTCAAAAGTTTCCTTCTTTCTCTTCCTTTAGCATGGCCTTTTTTCTTTTTTAAGATCCTCTTCAAGTCCTTTCTGAGTTATGATACGCTTACTCTGAACATAAAACATTGATTTGCAATGCACATTAACTGACACAAAAAATTAGTCTGAGCCTTCAAACAGTGTCCATGCTGTCTGCAATATTTTTATGCTTCTAGACACTTCCTAGTTAATCATGTGATAACTTTTGGGTAGTTTTACCAGAACCTACATTTTGGTGTTGGTGTTTTTTTCACTTACTAGGATATCAAATCTGACTACACTGTTATAGGTGACTGATAATTCTGTTTTAAACCAGTCCCTGTAGATTAAATCCTGTAGATTAAATCAGGAACTGTTTTTTTTCAACAGACAGGAATGTGCTCTAAGGGGTCCATCTAATGGTGTCTGAACATTTAACCAATGTGTCGTGGTGACATAACTTTCTGAATCTGAAATAGACTTGGCAAGTTACACACATTGGATATTACTCGTGTTTTCTTCTTTGCCTGAGACTGATGAAATGTCTCTCAGGCATATGGGGAAAAATCTCAAACACTTTCTGGGAAATCAGCACATCTGAGTGCCTCTCTGAAGAGCTGTTGTAGCATGAAGAATAGGAGGAGCAGAGCATGCATCTGCAGGCAAGCAGTCTTGGCATATGGAACAGCCTGCACAACTGGAGTCTTTCAGATAACTGGAAGAAATCTCAGGTTTTCAGACCCTGATATCTGCTGAAGGGGCAATATAGTGTGAAAAACCATCCAGGATGGCATTAAGAACAGCATCCCAACACAACTGAACTGGAAGTCAAAAACTGAAGGTACTCTTCTGGACCTCATACTTAGAAAAAGCCAGTCAGGGATGTAAAGGTCAGGAACAGCCTTGACTGTAATGAACATGAAGTAGCAGAGTTCAGGATCCTGAGGAGACAAGGCAAAAAGCAGCAGGCTCACAACCCTGGTTCAGAGATGTGCTTGGAACAATTTCATAGAATACAGCTCTGGAGAGAAGAGGGGTCGAGCAGAGCTCTTTGATTCTCCTCCAAGCTCAAAAATGGGCCAACCCAATGAGCAGAATATCAAGCAAATGTGGCAGGAGATGAGCATGAATGAAAAAGGAGTTCTTCTCTAAAATCTAACATAAAAAGGATAAGCACAGGAGCTGCAAAAAGACAACAGGTGAAAGGGAGCAAGAAGGGCTTCTACTGGTACATAAGTAGAAAAAGAAACGTGAGGGAATACGTGTGCCTGCTTCCAAATGGGGCAGCAAATAAGCAGCCCCATTTATTGTCAGCAACAAAAGACACAGAAAAGCCTGAGCTTCTCAATGTTTTCCTTACCTCAGCCTCCCTCACAACACTGGTCTTTAGGAATTAACCCCAGTCTCCTGAGACCAGTGAGAAAGTCTGAAGCAAAGAAAAGTCACCCTTGCTAGAAGAAAATCGGGAACTCTTGAAATGCCCACACCAAGGGTGTCTGATGAATACCTGCAGGAGTGGCAAGAGCAGTGTCATTGCAAGGCCATGCCTAGTTATTTTTGGAAGGTGGCCGTGCCACCTCCGTCCTTGGTGGTTTTAAACACCCCTGAGCAACAGAGTCTGACACTAGAGGTGGCCCTGCTTTGGTATGGAGACCTTCCAAACCTCCTCTCCATCTGGATGGCTCCGTGGTAAGTAGCATCTCATGGTCGCTGGCTCTCTGCAGTCTCTGGCTCCACTGGTTGCATGGACTGTCATTCACACTGCTACCACGCTTTTCTCTGACTGCTTAGGTGTAAAATTTCCACACACAAAAATCCCATGGGACGCCATCTAACATCATTTATACTGTCTGATATTTTCTGATGTATTCATTCCTGTATGATTTGTGCAGTATTAGTACTGTCCTTCTGAAATTCTGCTTTCCACTTGCTTTCTAAGATGTCTACAAAGCAATTTTTAATCCAGGCATCCTATTTCACCCATTTTAACTTTCAGACTTACAGTCCAAGTCTGTCATCTCAAAAAAAAAAAATAAAAAGGGCAAGCTTTGGCTCTAAAAATTAGTATGTGTATTTCAGAAGTGTCAGAATGCCTCACAAATGTGCATGGGAGCTGCTGTCTGTGCTACTGAAAACTAATTTTTCAAGCACTTCACAATAGAATTTATGCATTTGTGTTTGGCAGAACAGAGCAAATCATACAAAAAATGAACACGGTTTTTTGCACATTGTTTTGCAGACAATACCTCTCTTCAGGCTAAGCTGTAAACTTAAAATTGCATGGACAATAAGGAGATGGTCTTTATAATTATATGTCTCAAAACAAGCTCCCATAAGACAAGCTTATAAGACTTTAGGAAGCTTGGTAGGTTTTTAGCTGTAAAAATGGATATGAAGGATTGCCTTCCCCAAAACAGGTTTGCTCATCTAGGAATTATAAGATTAATATGTAGTCAATAAATTTAAATATTTTATAGAGGAAATAAAAATTTCATCTTGAAAACATATGCACAGCTGTAACTATTGTTTATATTTTAATATGGATTCCTACAGTATGTGTTTTTTAAAATGGTACTCATTCATATGGAACTGGAGCTTCCTAGAACAAACAAAATACTGTAAAACAATTACAATAAAAAGAAGAAAATCATTTTATGGCAACTTCATGGTCATTCAATACACAGAGAGTACCTGCAGGTAAAGTTTGAGTTCATGGTTTCCAGGAAAATGTGATCATAGGATTGATCAATATAGTGTTCCAATAAATAATCAAACCACATATTCCTTTCTACAGCTGGCATAAATAAAATGTAACAATTATGATGAGGACATTTTTTGTTGTTGCTGCATTAATTCCTTATACCATACTATTGTGTTGCCTGACAAATGAATTCCAGGCTGCTGTGGAATTTTTGTCTTTGTTTTGTCTTTGCTTATTTGTTTTCACACACTGAATGCAGACTCACAGGAACTAATGAGGTAATTCGTAAACCTGTCAGCAACAGACATGAGAATTAATCTAGTGGTGGTCTGGTGAAAGGGGAGAAGAGGATTACAGGAACATGGTTGCCAGCCAACATGCATCCACAGGAGACCTGAAATAACACCCGAATTCCCTCTTCCCCTAAATCCCACTTGAACCTTCCACATTTGAACTGCACTATTTCCTTCTTTATTCCTCCTTGCCAGCAGTGCTATGCAGGGTATAAACTCTGCAGCAGATGTGATATTCCATCTCCAGCACTCCTATTCGTTGCACAAATGTCTGCTTGGGGCCCCCCTGAAGGAGACTTCTCAAGGATGAAATTGTGCCAGAACACATAAGGGCTGTTTATTGCCTTATTACTTTTATTCTATATGATTCCTAGCAACAATAGCATGTTTTTGAGAATGTAGTAAGTGACAAAGTAGGACCTCATTACTAATGTCATGTGTATTTTATTTTCTTTAGAGGAACTAAGGAGAGCAGTCCCTCATGCAACTTCATGTTTGTTAGTTTTATTCTGCAAGGAAGTGAGAGGGATCGTCTGTATCTGCTGCTCTGCTTTGTTTTTCATGGGGGAGCAAGAAGTCTTACTGACTTTACTGTTGCTCTGTTTTTCCAGCTCACATTCTAAGGAGAGACAACCAGGGAGAAGGCTATGAAAATGTGTGGGAGGAAAAACACTATTAAAGGCAAGAAAAGTGGTTTTATAATAACCCATGAGGAAAGTTTTCCAATGGGAAAACAAACTTTGGAGGAGAAACTACTAAATGGAAATCAAATTACGGGGATGCTTGTATAATTATTGTCTTACCTGTATTATAAATTTCTGATTACCTAATGAATTCTTATGGATAAGACCAATCTGTTTTGTTGTTCTATTTCTTGGCAAGCTTTATGACTATCTGGTTACACAGCTCCACACTATTGCTGATCTCCACTGATTATCTGACCTTTCATCTGTGCCATGCTGAGCAAAAGGTCCTTGAGAAAACAATAACCTCCAGCCTTGCAGGGGCCACGCAGAAGTGAGTTCTTTTTGACCTTTTCTTGACACGGATGCTGAGATTCTTTTTGTGTCATGATAAGACCATCATATCTTCTAAGACAAGCTCACCAGACAGATAAGGCTTCGGGAATTTTTACAGATTTCACTGACACTCATACACTCTACTTGAACTGGTTGTTTATTGACAGGTCTCAGAAGAATATTCAAACCCCACATTGCATGCCATATTCTTATGTTCTCAGTCCCCTGAATGCTACCATAATAATAAGGATGAAAAAAACTATTAATCAATAATGAGAAACTTCACATCTGGCTTATACTTTAGAGATGAGAAAGATGAAGATTTGATGGCTTGCCCTGTAAAGAATAAGTACGTGGGTCATAATTGAGGTTATGAGTTTGCCAAGATAAAATCTTGTCAAGAAAATCAAATGTGCTATCACAGGACAAGGCTTTGGGTGTAAAAACAGAAGGAGTGGTAAACATATAAATTAACTTTAGTAAGGTTTTAAGGGCAGAATCCACAGAAAAGTAGCAAAACTCTTCAGAAGTAAAGAAAATATGATCTTCAAAGATGACCATAATCAACTCAGGATTCTTGGCAGTAAGAGGAGAATGCTGAGCAAGGCATATGAGAAAAATACAAAAGTACATCAAGAGCTGGTCCAAAGATGAACAAAATAAACTGCTTCCCAAATCTGTAGTCAATAAGACAAGACACAGCTTAAACTGATGCCTGGAAGAATTTGTGCAGACATGAGGAAAAATGAGAAAAGCAAGTTAAATTAACCACTGGAGCATGCTGTTGGGTGGATAAAGGGTATCTCCATTATTAGAGACTTTCAAGAACTGGTTAGACAAACAAGGGTCAAGAATAATACATCTTGATACTTCCTTCCAAGGGGTTGATAGAGTAGATGTTAGAGTTGATAGAGTAGATCTCCTGACCTTTCAATTTTATAATATATATTTGGTTTTAGGTACTGAAAATAACTGAACCCTTTTTAGTAGGATATGCTCTTCTTTAACAGTCCTGAGCTGATGAAAAATATCATAGAATGCTTTTCCCCTCATGTAAATTATATAATTAAAGCTGCATTCTTGGATATTGTTAACTTCTGCTTTTTTAAATCACCTTATTTTTTTCCAAGGGTTAGGTTGTTTGTAAATAAAACCTTATTTTCCAGTCATCAGTAAAGGGTTTAAGAAACACTTAGTATAAAATTCTGATAGGAAAATGATTGGCTTCGAGTAGGAATTGCAGAAACCTGTGTGGAGCTTCATATCTGTTTCAGAGAGCTTAGAAGCTCTGTTTTTCAACCTAAAGAAGACATGCAAGGGCAGTGGGAATAAATGTTATCACCGTAGAATCCTGTTAATTAGCTGACACCTTGCTTTAAAGACAAGGTGTCATTCAGGTATTTTACCTGACCTATTCATTATCTCTCTCCTGAGCTTCTAAAACAGTAAAATAATTATTTCATTTATATGGCCATGTTAACTGTCCAGAAGGAGAAAGTCTGAGATCATCAATTAATTTCCCAAAAGTCACCCATTACTTGCTAGCAGTGTCTTAAAGACTGAGATTTATCTGAGTCAGATGAAATATCCATATTCTGCTTTGCTGTTTGGGGTCTCTATTAGGCAATGTTTGCCTGATTTGCATAAAATTTTGTATTTCACGTATCACAGTTCTGTAAACACTTAAAACGTGCAAATATGACAGAGTAATATATTTAAATGTTTATTAAACTAATTGTTCCCTTTATTTTTTAGTACATTTTTGAAAGTCCAATGCATGGCAGATTGTCAGGAAAAATTTTCAAATACAGGGCCCCTGGACTTGATTTTGCAGAGGTTTACACAAAAATGCAGGCACACGGGAAGACAACATGTCTCTTTTTGGAGATTTAATGAGACTTTGAGCCGAGGAAGAGGTATAACACACATGAATTGGATTATCAGTGACAAAGTACACATTAATAATACGGCTGAGAGCTATAGCAATTAATTCAAAGGAGCTTAAGCAAGCACTGTGGCAAAGCCTACTTCCAGGTGATTCTTAAATAGAAGGCACTGAGCAAGTCACTGTCACTGTCCTGTGAAAAAGTTTGCCAAACCCTTTTACTGCAGCTCTTCTTTTCAGCTTGTCTCATACCCTTGGATCTCAGTTGCCTCAGGTACAGCAAAGCTCCCCATTATCTCCAGTGCATGGACCTGCATGCTGATACTGGTGACAGTGGCTTAAACAGAGCTCATCCATCATATGTGAGAAAGGATAAAGCTGGGAAGAAGCTTAAAGTTTGTGGTTATATTACCTGATTATGAGAACAGTGTGTAGAGGAAGGTCAGAAATATCTATAAAAGAAAAAGATAAAAGCAGGAAACAAAATATACTGGATTTGAGGAAGAAAGCCATTATACAAAGTGATTAAAAGGAACGAGAATTTACTGATATAAGAGGAAATTGTGGATGACATATTTGCAACTCACTTCAATATAGTTAGTAAAATGAATTGCGATAAGAACATTCTCATCAGTTTGAAACAAATGTAGACATTAACAAGGATACAGTAAGAGAGTAATATCAAAAACATTATGTAAAGAAGTATTTATAAAGCCTAACTAGAAAGTGGTAACAATATGACATGCCATGGTAAAAAAATCTGTTTATCTTTGTTAGAAAAGACAATAGTAATATTACTTTATATGTAGAAAAAAAATACCCCAAACATTGGCTAAGACCTGGTGCATTCACATGAGCAATCCCATTTTAATACATGAGGATACCTATGTAAGTAAATCCCTTTGTATCAGCTTTAAAGTGACTGAATTTGGGGAGTATTTACCCTGGAGTCTCCAACCCCTCATATTTCAAGTTATTTCTTCTGCTCATTCAGCTCTGTCAACATTAGCAGCAGGAGCCTCAGCTGATGTGTTGTGATATCAGCTGTCCACACTTTCTGTGTTCTTCTGTTGCAAGAAGAGGAACTGCTGAGCTGTGGCATTCCCAGAGTGGAGGCCACCAGGAGGGCTGCACTGGGGTACAGTCACTGCTGCCTGCCAGCACCTTGGGGTGTGCCTCTGATATCCTTGTGCACATCAGACTCAGACTCTGTGTCCTCAGGCTTGGATTTGGGAGCCAGGTATCCCAGTATGCACAGAGCAGCAACTCAAAACACTTCCCTCTGATTTCAGTGTGTGATATGTTCAAGGAACTCACATCTCTGCCAGTGCTTAGGATCTGTCATTCTGTGGGTATTACATTTATCCAGTCACTGTCAGGGTGTGGGAGACCTCATCTGATAACCTCATGCTGCCACTGTGGATTTTTTGTTACTGTGTACTTTGTCTAGCACTGTTTTCCCTGCTCAAGGCCTTTGTGGGGAAAGGCATGAAAATGGGGAAAATTATCTTCTTTCTCACAGGAGCGTCAATGTCTGCATGCCTTGGGCTTTTGTTGCCCGATTGTCTGAGATTGAGAGTAAGGGATATAAGTTATATTTAATAGAAAGGATATATTTATTAGAAAAAGGTTTTTCACCCAGAGTGGTTGGTCACTGGAACAGGCTCCCCAGAAAGGTGCTCACAGCACTAAGCCTGTCTGAGTTCAAGGAGAGTTTGAAGAATACTCTCAGGCACGTGGTGCGATTCCTGGGGTGTCCTGTGCACAGTCAGGACTCGATGATCCTGATGGTTCCCTTCCAACTCAGCAAATTCTGTGATTCCAAAAAATGAGCATTGAAGCAATGCACCCTGGCAGCACCATATTTACGGGCAGACTGAATAGTGTAGAGAGAGGAATTTCAGGGATGGATAACTGTATCTCTCCTTTCTTATATTTTTGCTTTATTTTCTCAGTGTTGTCTCTTCAGCCATCCCTTTTGTCCTGGCTGCTATCAGAGGTATTACTGTTCTCATTCAGTGTGCCTGTCAGGATATTCTCCCTCTGCCTGTCTCTTCCAACCTTCACAAAAACACCTGCTCCATCTTAAAGGTGTCTAATCCTAAGGCTCCTTTCCTAAGCACTGAAATTGCTTTTGGTCTTCCTTGTCCTCCCTCCACTGTAGGATTTTACTAGCTTTTCCCCAATATCATTGGGTTGAATAAAAGGATTTTCTTTGATCTCTAAATGTAGTGTAGAAATATGCAATCTAAATTGTAGTAATGTTTAAATGAGGGTCCAAATACATTTATGAGAAACCAAAACAAAGCAGATTCTTCACTTTCTCATATCAGAAGATCACATCAGATCATTAGAAGAAAAAAAATAGCTAAAGAAATATTTCCCAAAGCTTTCACCAGCATAATGTCAGTGAAAATCATCAAAGATCAGCAATCCAGAGAGAAAAATTCTGGGAAAGAGAAAATAAATTCATTTGTGATAAAAGTCACTCTATTTCTCTGTGCACACACACATAGGAAGTATTCTGCAATTTGAGAGTGGGGTGAGACCATACCAGCAGTGCAGGCCCCACATGGAAACCAGCTCCTTATAACATGCAATCTGTCATGTCCCAGGTCCATTCCTGTACAACACGGAAGCAATGAGGGACAAGGTGCTGATGGAGGGCAAAATGTTTCAGGGAGACACAGAGAAAGGGAAATAATAAACTGAAATCTCTTCCACTGTTAACCTGTAGATGACTATTTGAGGGACAGAATACCTACCCTAGATTAGACAGGGGTATTTCTGTCTCAATTTTCACTCTCTTATCAACCCTCAAAGCAGAACTTCGAGTTTCTACTCTCTTTCCAATGTCTCTTAGTCCAGAGATATGAATCTCAGATTGTTGACCAATTACTGCAAGAGTAGGGAAAGATTCTTTCAGAGACAACTGAAGCCAGACACTCTAAAGGCCACTTGTGTCCTTAGGCTCCATCATTCCTTGCCTTTGGCATTGCATACCTGAGCTAGCTATGAGCAGGCAGCAAATACTCTCCAGTGTTTGCTTCATTGAGACTGAGGGACAATATAATTCCTACAGCAGGTAGGAAAGCAGGTGATGTTTCTGTCTCCTTCTCACTGCTCACACAGAGCATGGAACAGAGAGAGTGGCACCAAAAAAATCTAGCAGTGCCTGCCATGAACCTCATTTTTCGCTTGTTTAATGCCTGCAACTTTTTTGCAGCTGAGCAGGACATCACATCCACACTTGGATGCAAATCACTCAATGCCCATTCATTTTTTCCTAGTACTGTCTCTTGTAGTACTCTTGCCCCACTTTTTTGTCTTTTGAGAACTCCTGCCACACCTGCTTTGATGGAGAGTGGAAGAAATGGTGATGAACAGAGTTCATTTGCAGTGTTTGGTAGAGATTTATGATGCTTCTTCTCATTTCTGCCATAACTCTGTGAGTAAAATCAATGATACTTTCTCACTTGGCAGAAGAAGCTCACACGTGATATATGGAAATTATTGTCTCAGTGTATGTGATCTGAACTCTAACAATTTCATTTCCTTCCCCTTGCTCCTCTGCTTCCAAGCTAACTTCTTAAATGGCTGGCACAGCTCAGTTTCAGCCAAAGCAACCCTTCTCACACTGTATTTACCTTTGAAGGTCAGTGCTACCTATTCCACCACCAATCTTCCATTTCAGATCTGTAAGGGCCTTATATGACTTCTCTATATTTTTTCTCTATATTTTCAGCCTGGAAAAAGGAATCACTTCACCCTACAAATCTTATGAGGATGGCATGCTGTCATTCATATAAAGTTACTGGGTAAAATTTGTCTTCCATCTTCACACATGATAATTATACTTGTGTTGAAAAAAAAAGAATAGTAAGTATAAAATTAGCTAGGATTAAATAACATGAGACCAGCTATAAATATATGGAAAACATATAGTTATCCTTGTCACCATAACATAACAGCATTGTAATGACAGAGATTTCTGATTTTAGGAAAGTTATGATTAAGCTTTATTTTAGTTCAACTAAAACTGTATTACAGACTTGAGGAAAAATCTGTGGTAAAACTGAGGAACCTCCTCAATGTACTCAATGCCTTGCACACACTTTTTTAGGCAGAACATCTCAAGGATCAATACTGGGGCAAATATTGGCTAACATCTCCATTAATTACCTAGATGTTTGGAGAGAGTGCATCCTCCACAAGTTTGCAGATGATACAAAACTGGGACAGGTGGTTACCATAATAGTTGCGTGTGCTGCCGTTCAGAGGCAGCTGAACAGGCTGGAGAATTGGACTGAGAGGAATGTCATGACATTCAGCAAGGGGAAATGCAAAATCTTGCACCTGCTGACAAATAATCCCAGGTGTCCGGACAGGGGCTACAGGCTTGGGAGGCAGCACTGCAGAGAAGGATCTGGGGATCCTCAGGGACACCAGACTGACCACGATGCAGAGATGTGTTCTTGTGACCAAAGACAGTAACCAGCCTCCTGGGCTGCATTACACACAGCACAGGCTGAGGGGAGGGATTCTCCAGCACTGGTGGATCCAGCATTTGTAATGCTGGGTCCAGCTCTGGGCTCCTCAGGGGTACTGGAGTGAGTCCTACAACTGGCCATGAAAGTGATGAAGGGACTGCACCATCTGAGAAGAGGTTAAAAGATCTGGGACTGCTTAGATCGGAGACGAAAATTTTAGGGGAAACTCATCAGTGTGTAGAATGCCTGGTAAAAGAGAAAGAGGAAGAGAGTGCCAGATTCTATTCAGGGGTGCCCAGTAACAGGACAAAAGACAATGGGCATAAAATGACTACACATGAAATTACACCTGAGTGCAAGAAAATACTTCTCTTACTATGAAGATGACCAAACACAAGAATAGGTTGTCCAAAGAGATACTCAAAACCCAACTGGATGCAGTCCTGAGCAAGTTGCTGTTGCTTGAGCAAGTGTCTGACAAGAAAATCTCCAGAAGTGCCCTTTCAGCCTCAGTGAGTATGAGATCCTTCATCTAATTTTTTCTGAAATTTCATCTTTTTGGTACCTTGTCAAGAAAAAGTAATGGATGTTTCCACACCACCTTACTAATCGCAGAATTTCTCCTCCAGAGGTGATATAAGGATCTAACACCAAGAGAGTTTAATTTTTCAAGGCCGCTACCTTGTAAGCAGTAAAGCATCTTTGTTTTGTATGACAGGCAACATCAATTCAATCTGAAGTTTACTTTAATGAGTTTTCTTTAAGATGTTTATTCCATACTTTCTTAAGTAAATCACTACATTGGAGATTCCAGACTTCCTCTAAAGGTAGTGAGGCTTTATGTGAATGTCATGAGATCTGACTCTGGGAGTTCTGGCCACCTCATGCTTCCAGTGGCAGCCCTGCAGTAGGACCATGTGATTTTACTGTGCCCTAGCCTACATTCTTCAGGAGATGTCCTTCTTCAGGACATGTCCTTCAGAAGATGTCCTTCCAGGTCTTCTTGAAGTTGTCTTGGGCTCAGAAGATGGCAGTAGGTCCCACCTGTTGCTGAGTCTACATGCTCTACCTTTACTACCATGATATTGATACCAAAGATTTCATGATATTTAACAAAAAAGGGAAGTAGGGGGTCAGGGGGTTGTGGGGAGGGTGGTAATGAAGAATTCTAGTATAGAAATGTTCTGCAGAAAATTAGACCATTTCTGTTACCCAGAGTTAACACAAAAACATAAATGCAGAAGGCAGCACAAATTATCTTCACTCTACCCAGCAAGTTGAGTGTAAGTATGGATGTGCTTTTTAATTCTTTCACATTTTTGTGTGGGCCTAGTGTCCTTCAAATTAAACAGGTGTGAGATTTTTAAGTATGAGATCTGAAGACATTGCTATCAGCATGTGAGGAAAAATACAAAGCACTCTGATCTGAAGTAATTGGAAACCGTCTACCTGACTGTAAAGGAAATGTGAAAAACACCAACTTTGAAAAACTTTTATGATAAGTTAGAAAATAAGATGCACGTGTTATTGCTTGTTTATGAAGTACTAGGTAAAATAATCTCTTTTGCATAACCTGCATTTATTTCATGTTGTTTGTTTAGACTTGACCTTCAATGCTGGTTTACTCTCATCCACAAAGTCTACTGAAATTATTAGAGATAGGTCCATGCTAAGATTTGAAAGCTCTTCTCATCCAGATGGTTTAATTGGACAAAATACTGTGCACTTTATCTCCACATTTAATCCCTTACTTCAATCCCATGGGAGAAAAGCAAATTTCAGAGGACAGAAGGCAGCAGCAGCAGGGCACCCTGGAAGTGTTCCAGCATGGGCATTTGAGGTGCCCACAAATCCACTTACACTCTTCACATAATCTGTGAATCCTTCCTCTACTTCAGCAACTCAGCTTTGGACAGGGCACTCACTTTCTTAACTACTGTTAAAAACACTTCAAATTATCTGAACTGCTACAGCTGGGAGCAAAGATTTAGTACTGTTTGAACTCATGGAAATGAGAATGGCTTCATAAGTCCTTCTTAGCAAGACATGGTCACTCCAACACCTGCCTTGATCTAAGTCACCAAATCAGTGATCTATATTTGCTGCCACTTTTCCTGCCTGAAAAGTTTACAGTGGCAGAATGACCATCTAAGGCTTCAGATGAGCCTTTAAGAAATTAGTTTAGGATTTCCTGTAACATAAGCAAGTTATAAAGCAGAGAGAGGCACTAGTACTTGGATTCAAAATGCATGAAACCACTACTTTTCCTGCTGATCCTACTCACTTTTTTGTCTGTCTTTCCCATTTTTACCACAGAGCTCTCCAAAAAGTCATTAGAGATTGGCAGCTCTCCTTGCTTATGTGGCCAACTTCCTCCATGAAATCAGTTATTTAACTGTCCTCTCTATATAAAGATATGTTGGGGCACAGAGGAAAATGCTTGGTTTTAACAGAACACTAAAAATATGGAGTGTAATTCACCTTTATAATTTGATAACTTTTACCACACACATCATTAACAAATCCTTCATGCAATTTACCTAAACTAGTATTTTACTGCTATCATTTTATTTTCTTGACCCCATGTTTTAATTAAATGGCTGCAAATTCATATGTTTAAAGCTGAAGAAAATGCACAGAGAGAACTTCTGAATTTGCTATTGAGTCTCAGGAAAAAGAGCTGGTGCCAGGGCAGTAGAAATGCGGGGCCCATGGTTATCAGCAAGCCTCTCTGTGAGATATTGACAGAAGAACTATACCTCTCAGACAAAGCTATTATATCAAACTCTAATATCAAATCTGAATATCTTCACTTTTCAAGGCAAGGGAGATTAAGAGCTGACATTTCAAGTCCAAGTCAGAGAACCTACTGATTAAACACTAATCCAAAATGTCCTTTCTCTGCCACAGTCAAGGAGGAGAGAAAGCTATATTGAGTATAATTCTGTTGATTGATATCAACCAACATAATTGCATATTTCTCAAGGTTATGACATACGAATTTGAGTGAAACATAGAAGTCTAGTTTTGGTGTGTTCCAACATGAGAACAGAAAATACTACATACTCTGTTCTAGTAATAGCTAGTTAGCTTTGTATGTGTATGTTCTCACAAATTTTATTCTTTAAATAAATCACCCAATCACAGATGTGCTCAAAGAAACACTGAAAAGATATTTTTTACCACTGTTAGGCTGATAAGACTAGTAATATCTCTTTTTTTCTTCGGGTTGGATGCAGCCTTCCTTTGATGTAAGAGTATCTTCTGGCAGATGACTTGAATGACTAATTCATTCACCATAACTAAGCTCTGAAGTTCTTATGGTCAGCACTCAAATAACAGAAACCCAGGGATTGATCAATCTGTGCAAATAGTAAAATTTTGAAAACCAGATGCTGTCTTCACATTCACACACTTGTCTGTTTTAATGTTTTAAGAGAGAAATACAGATTTGTTGCAAAGTAGGTGCTACTTCAGTGCAGAGCTGTCTCCTGCATTGCCTTTTAGCAAAACACTTGGCCAGAACCTTACATTATTTGGGGGCCCAGAAGACACCAATCACTGTAAAACTAAGCAGAGATGAGAAAAATACCAGTTCAAGATATCTGAACTGTCCTTTGCAGAAACTCTTGTGCAGTATCATTCCCTTACAAAATAATCCTTTCTGTGGTTTTGTTCAAATCGTTGCACTTATATTTTACAAAGAAAATGTGATCTTCTCTGATCTCAGCTTAAAACAGAAACCATGGCAATACCTAAATGTTTGAAATATTGCCCATGAAGGCTATGTCCATGATTTCTTGTTCTTATTGTATCTCTACTGAAGGAGTGATTTCCCAGAGAGCAGTGATTTGGTTGAGCTCCCTCCTTGTCATTACAGTGTTTACATCCTAATCACTTACCTTTCTGTTGGGTGTGTCAAGCACTGAGTTTTGAGAATGGCAGGATGGGAGTGTAAAACCACACAAACACTCCACTCACCCATTCTTCTTCCTGTTTTTTGGGGCTTTTTTTTTTTTTTTTTTGACTTTATATCAACAAATTCAGAATCTACCAGACCAGCCAGTTAGAAACATGGGTACATAAATAACACAGATCACATTTTATACCACATCAGTTTCCTGCCTCTGTGTTTATTTTTACTGCAAACAATTAATGAGTAAATTACTGAAAGAATTTTCAGATTAAGAATTGAAGCCAGATTTAAATCCTTTACAGGCAAAGTCCCTGATCAGAAGACTTCACAGCTTCTTGCTGACATTTTCTTGCTGGTGAGTATGAAGCAACCACACAACTGGATCTGCCTGAGGTAGTGCAGCAGTGAGATCAGTTCTTGTCGATTTTTATGGCTTTTTTGGAGCTGAATTTTATTTCCCTGCTCCAAAGATACATGGAACTCATTCCTGTACACTGGGCATGCACCCAAATCCACATATCCAACAGCTTTCACTTAAAATTATGCAGAAGTGTGATGTACATCAAAGATATTTGTAAAGGGCTGCTGGGCATGAGAAGAACCCCAGACCCATTTGGCCCTAGAGCAGGAGATAAGGGGAGATAACTGAGGGCCTCAACTGGCATCAGGTCCCTTTGTGCAAAGAAACAAGTCAAGACTCTTAGATCTCTCTTACACCTATGTAGGGACACCTAAAGTCAGAAGATTAATTGAATATTTATAGGTGGAATGTCATTGGTCCAGAAAAACAGTTTAGTCTTCAGTGTATTTTTTTTAAAATGCATTCATAAGAACAAGAAATAAATTTTATAAAAATACTATTTTGTTAATGCCACCTCCCCATGCCACTACAGAGTCCATTATCAGCTCTATTACCAAATTCTTCTATCCTTCTTGGTGGAAAAGGGAAACTGAAAATAACACTATCCCAATTAGATCCTTCTGCTTCTTGCAAATTGTGATTGATAAAGACTATACTGGTGTCAAGTCCCTGAGGGCTAAATAGCTCTGTTTGCAAAAATCTCTTTAAGCTGCTGCTGCCTTACCCTCTCATTCCCACCTGTGCTTAGTGTAATTTATACAGGCCCAACTAATGATTGCACTGACCTGGGGAAGGTCACAAAGTGCTGCAGAAATTAGAAACAGAAAGGATCATGTCTTAAACTGGTTTTACTAAAGACTGTTTCCATGCACACCTCTGCCCTGGGAGCTTGGGTTCTTATTGAGCTGAAAATGAAACTATCCCAGTTTCTTTGAACCCTTCTCAGATCTCAGCTGGTTTGGGAAGGGTGACACCTGTTATTCTGCTTTTGCACCAGCATGAGATTTCACCCCTGAAGTCTCCCATGTGAGTAGTAACCAAATATAATCTCTCTTTCAAATGTGTGATGCTATGAGATAACAGTCTGACAGAGGGTCTCTGGCTTGAGAAAAAAGGCTAGATGTGATAAGGACTTTCTTCCTATTCACATCTGTCACTTTTATCTCAATCTGTGAGTGAATGTCTTGCTTTCACCAACTCTCAATTTCAAGATTTTGACTTCTGCTTTGCAAGACGTTCCACTGAAGCTACAGATAAGATGCAACATAGAAATGCTGATTATCAACTCTTCCCCCAGACAGCAGTAGAGATGTCAACAGCACAGAAAATGGTACATTTTTGACCTCTTTAAATTTCAGAAACTGTGAACTTTTCCTATCAATGAAGTGTTTTCTGAAAAGGCACTCTGGTTTTGAAGAGAACAAAGCCCTACCCCTGTGCTATCCAGTGCTACAAGATGAACCAAAGATACACAGGCATTCTGCAGTCCACAATGAGTTGTGTTGGTTCATCCCATACAGAGGGGGCTTTAAATTCTTTTCTTAAAGAGCCTTCCAGCATGAGGCAAGGCAAAGATCTGAGATACGTAAAATGAATACATTATATGTCCTTAAGTGAAAAAAAAAAATAAAAAATCAAAAGCCAGGCACATGCTTTGCCTACCAAGAGCATCTCTGAAAGAGCTGCTTGTTTAGGGCTCAGCCAAGGCCCTTTTGCAATAGCTATACTATTCCTGGGTTCTGATTAAACAGAGCTGGAATTTATAACTGCACTAAATTTTAAATTTTTAGAGTTAACAGACAGCATTTAAAAATTTTAGAAACAGGAAGAGTAATTCGTGTCTCCTTCAATCTGTTAACTTTGTCAGCTGCTCAGCCCCACCATGTATATAGGTGGTCTGAGAGACAATTTCAGTAGTTTAACTGGGCAAAGGCTGTGAGTGAATAGATAAAGAATATGCAGATCTGCAATGGCATTTGGTTTTTGCCACTTTTGTTGGTCACAGAGAAGCCAAGAAGGGCCATGTCTGAGTGGTACTTTTAGAGGGGACAGCACTTCCCACACAAGCACTAAAAGCAACCACTTCTGTCTTCTCCCCTTCTCTAGGTGTAAAGCCTTTTTTAATCCATCCATTTGATTAAACAGAAGAAGAATGCAAACTCATCAAATATATCTATAATATATGAGGGTACAGCTCTCCTAACTAATGAGAAATTGCATCTCGTTCCACTAAAGGTAGATTTGGCTTCAGGTTTGCCCAGAATACATTTTCCTTCATAATTTTATTCCATTTAATCAGAGCAGTGGGTTGAGTGGTACAGGAGAAACACTAAACGAGTCTCGAAAATGTAGAGAACGTGGTAGCAAGTGTGCCAAAGTGATTATATTTCCTCTTCTCCCCCAAATGTGGCAGTTGCCATCCACCCTCCCAGAATGACTGTGGAGTGGCCATAGCTGCAAACAGTTGAAGTAGACCACAAAGACAGGTCAGAAAGGACACCTGACCATTAGGACTGATCATCTCTAGCAGTAATGCTTGAGTTCATAGCTTTCTATAGAAAAAATTTATGAAGGAAGAGCACCCCATCCCAGGAGTTACATTACCTGCATAAGGAATTATCCACTCTGGATGGCCGCTGCTTTTTGCCTAAAGCACTTATCATTTTCTCCCCCACAACAAAAACAGCATCTTTCAACCCAGCAACAATCTGTACCGAATTCCTTATCTTTTTAAAGTTGCATTTTTCAGGGAATGAGGAAAAGGCAAGAGGAGAAATATGACACACTGTCAATTTTCTCTTGAGCCATATCTGTAATGTACTCCATGGGATCCTGTTACTTTAGGCAGCCACTCACAATTGAGGGATTGCAACATGTCACCTTTAATTGGCATATCATAAAATAGTTTTTAAAGCATTGAACATTAAGGGATTTAAATCTCTTTAATGCTCCTGGATGGAAATTTCTCAAAGTTCATACTGAGGCCAGACCCTCATAATAAATAGAAAGGCAAAAAAGCAATAACACAAATTAATGACACGGATTGTAGAAAAAAATTTGAAACAGTTGAAATAAGATCTCTGAGTTCTGAGGTTCCAAATAAGCCACAGCAGTAAGTGGGAGGAAGAAGAAGAAATTTCTACTCCTTCACCATGCTGAGTTAAAGTCATTTATTATTCTCCAAAGAAAAAAAAAATTATATATTTCACTACAGGAAGTACCAGATGTGTGAAATCAAACCAAGACAAAGGAAGGACCCAATCCAGAAATCAGATTTACAAAGACTGAGGTACAGCAATATGAAAACCATGGAATTGCAGTAACAAAAAAGATACTCTGGATAAAAAGAGAGTATTACCATCAGAGATGGCAATATTTAAGATATTTAAGACACTCAGATATGCAATGCAATGTGAACTAGCTAGGGAGATACATTAGCTGTCTTTTCCTAAATACCCATAATAACCATGTCCAGAAGTCTGTGTGTATCTAAAAATGTACATAGAGATGAGTACTGCAAAAAGTGGTCATTTTAACCAACTCTAGCATTTTCCTAGCAAATTCTTTGTAAGGTAAAATCAAGACCCAAGATGTTTATGTAACTGACTTTGCTCAATATGCAAATTTTTGAAAAATTATGAGTGTAATGTGTGTCATTAATGAAAAGATTCAAAACCTTAAAAGCTCTGTCAGAAGTTGCCACCCCTAAAATTAGCAACGCGTATTTGGACTTCAACGTACCAAGTCTGGTAGGGGGAAACTGCTTTTGATAGCACATTTCTTCTCTTACCACAGGGTCAGTCAAATAGTCTCTTGCCAGAATTTTTTTTATCCAAAATAAAAATACTATTACACAAATCTGTTCTTATTTTATTAAATCCTAGCACCTAGTATCCTAGGTGATAATAATGGGGTTTATTTTTATTGAGATTTACTTTAAGAGTGTTTTGGTAGGTTTTAATGTCTGACCTAAGTATATTTTCATTGGTTTGCAGCCATTACTGTTATGCAAATTATTTGAGTGCATGTATTTGTAAGTACCCTTGTAAATTTGCATGGTACACAAGTACAAAAAATTTTCCATAATAAATGCTAGTCCTTCAAGCAGCAAATTCATTCTTGGTTATATAAAACATTTTTCTTCATTCTATCTGAATTATTCCAATGACTTAACAACCTCTTTCTGCCTATATTAAAAGGATAAACAAGTATGTCATTTGTAATTACTATAATCTTTCTGTCCAAAATCTTCAGTCACAGCTGACTGAAGTTTTGGAAACTTCAAGTTCAAGAAGAAAATGCCTCCAATTTAGTATTACTTACCCACAACCTATAATTGCCAAATTTCTTTCAGCATCCTGTAGCCAAAGAATCTTACAGTTTTTCCTTTTTACAGACCCCTCCCTAATTCTAAAAAACATTGTCCATAGAATCATGATGACTTCTGTATTTAAGGAAATCCATCTGTTAGCTGTTAAATTATTTAAGTGCCCCCTTTTCTCTCACCAAGTTTGCATTTAGCAGGTTTCTGGGAGCAGCACCTGGTGTTCATCCAGACCAAGCCTACAGCTGAGAGTAATAAAAGTCAAGGACTCTGACTAATGGTCTGTAGTGATCAGATCAAGGCTGAATCAACCCTTCTTACACTGAATCAGTATTTTAAAGTTAGGCTCAACATACAGCAAAGCCAAACTGGGGACTTCTGTCCTGTCCTTCACAACAGAATGAATGATAACATAAATGGTTTAGATACATGCTTTAAGGGGAGAAAAACATTTCTTACAGCACTATGAACATATACTCAATTTAAAGCTGAAAATTATTATTTCTTAATCAAACTGAATAGAAAAAAAGAAGACCTTTGAAGGCAACTCGTATAGTAAAGAGCCAGATACAAAATTGAAGGGCCTTGATCTTTTAAAAGAAAGCTTGAGGGACTGGAAACACTTTAAAAGCAGCCTTTTGAAAGTTTTGAAACTCCCTTAAAAAACAAAAGATTGCCATGGCTTCCAGATCAGATAGAATCAGTGCAGCAAGAAACTCATCAGTCAAGTATGAAGAGAAGGTTGCACTTTCTGGACACCAAGGCTAGGGAAAATGGAAAGTACATATAAAAAAGTGTAATTTGATAACTGCAGAGAGAAGAGTAGGGGGAACTGGCTGATTGCAGGGTTAGAGCATAGAGAGGGTTGAGTATAGTTGAGATTCTGCCAAGCAATAAAATTATAAACTAATAGGTGACTTTGGGGAGATGAGCTTTATTAGCTGAAGATTGGGATGGCTGAAAGTAAAGAGGAAACAACCATCTTACATGAAACAAAACATTTGGCATTCTCTCTAATGTTTCCCTATATAGTCATTGTCAAGTTGTCTTTGAACAACCCTAAAACTATTCTCCCCTTTCTGTTTATAAGAGAAAAATAAGAGACCAAATGCACACACCTTAGCATAAGATTTCAAGGAAAAATTTATTACTAAGGCAAAATAAATGATCTGAAGACAAGGACAGGAAAAAACACCTGCCAGATGAGAAGCCATAAACAAGGCGTAAGGGCAGGTGATGCCCAGGGCTTTGGGTATGCCTCAGAGCAGGGAATATCTGTATTTTTGTTCAGCATCTGCCACGATTATTGTCTCCACAGTAAAAATATTACCATGTATATTAAGGATATCTGATCTTTCACTGGGAGAAAATCTATTTACTCATTGAATTAGGTACCTGCAAAAGTAGCACTTCAAAAGTCCTAAAGCCATTCACTCACAACCTCTAAGGGTTCACATCTATACTTGGGAGAGACTGAGATACAAAAGTATCTTTAATGGAACCTTCCTTCCAGGAAGGGATGTCAGTTTGACTCAAAAGTCACCCTGGGACTCTCAGAAAAACAGGTCTCAGGAAATTTTGCACTAACAGCAAGTGTGACATAAAGGTTATCTTAGACAGCACCTTTCCTATGCTGGGCTAAAACAATCAGCCTGGATCACTGCTCTGTGCATCTGTCCCAGCTGTCAGTTTGATATTGCAATGTTTCAAGTTTCTTTCACAAAGGCATTTTGTGTGGGGCTTTGTCACTCTATTGGGAACGGCAAGAAGAACGACACAGACTCTCTTGTGGAGTTGAACTGGAGAATTTCTCTGTTTATTACCTCAGATCTTTTTTATAGACCAATATGTGAAAATACAGAAAAGAAAACTCTTATTGGTTAGTGAACTAACACATCACCATCATTGGTCAGTGGGGCTCACCACCCCTCGACCTTCTCTTGCAAGAAAACGAGGAACAGACAAAAAGCACCTGCAAGGCTGTTTTCTATCCCTGAGGATTGTTTTGATCCCTCCTTATGATTTCCCAGGCAACTTTCTCAGGTGAGACTGAGAAAGTTATGAGGCCTTCTATTCCACAGGCACTCTGCTCCCTGCTTCATAGTTAGCATCCATAGGGCTTTGCCGAGGCTTCCAGAGTTTAGTGCACACCAGTTTGTTGTGGAAGAGCAGCTGTTGAGTAAAAAAGCCCAAGCTGCACAGTAGGGGCACAAGGATATTTAGCAGAAATTTCCTAGAATAACATACATGCAGGGTTAACAAGCTTTACAAAGCTTCCACAAATTTAAAAAATACAGTTACTGCTTACATGAGATCTGCAGGTGTTACAGTGGTCCTGACTGAAGGACATTGTACATTGAGGAGACAGCAATCCCCAGTTACAGCAATTACCCTGAGCAGTCAGGCCTGTGCTCTGCTGTGCAGTGCTGTTCTGCAAGCCCAGCCTGGCCTTCAGGCAGTGCTGTGCCACACAAAGGTCTTGGATGCAGGATAAGCTCAGCCAGTCTGCTACAGAGGAGCCTGCAGGCAGCTCCCACTTGGTATCAGGGATTAGGCCATCAGCCTTAACCCCACCTTTCTCTAAAAGTATAGCAAAAACACCCTAAATTTGACAGTAGAAATTATCAATAAGGCATTTTCTTGTAGGAAAATTCTATAATAGCTCAAATTATCAAAATGGACCAACCTCTTCCACAGGCAAGGTCTGCACTTTGTGGATCTGAGGCCCCTTCAACTGCACAAAATGTGGTCTCTGACATCTAAAGGGATGTGACATTATTGATACTACTTTATCCTCCAGTGTTAGTGCTAATTAATAGTATTTTAAAAGATTCCTTATGGAGTCTGAGTGCTTTTCTTATAAGGATCATAATGGACCATCACCTCCAGGACAGGAAGTCTTTTTGATTCTCAAAATGAATAAAATAACCACATCCTTTTTAAAAGACACAGAACAGTTATGCTCTGCCCTTGTCAGCTGCAATCTATATTTAAGAACAGCAATGCATGGGAGACTTTACATGGATTGTTAAGACAGGGTTCCTCTTTTCTATAATCAGCCCTCTAAAACTCAGTCATATCACCTTAAGCCAAAGCTTAGATTCTCTATATATTGAGTAAAGAGGTGATTCAACATGGATGGATAGCAATCCATCCTTTTTCAAGACAGGTATCCAAAAAAGGCAAAATTAAGCTTCCTCTGCAGGTGCACTTAGTGTGTCCATAGCAGCCAAGCCTGATCTTCAGCCAGCTTAAACTTCATATCTAACTGGGTTAGATGGGTTATGGGTTCAAAGTTAAGCGAGGTGATTTACACTGCCGGTTGGTACTGACAGAGGAGCAAGCTTTTGCTGGAAGCAAAATGTTTTCAACATAATAAATACAAAATAACTATATCCATCCATTTATATATATATATATTAAAAAAATCCAACGTTCTGAGAAATCCTTTTGTCCATCTGATACTGCTGCCTTCATTCACTTTGTTATACCCTCAGTTTGCTCCACAGCTTTGCAGATGTTTCTCCATGTAGCAATGAATGATTCACCTGCTGACACAGACCAGAGAGAATCACTGCCCTGTCGGTGACTGGTACAACCCACCTCTTGTTTATGCCCTCTCACACTCTCTGTATGCTTGCAGGAATTTGTTGTGACCTCAAGAACTGATTATAAATCAGTGACAGGTAGTTGATCTATCAGGACACCACAGCTCTCTGTAAGGAGCAGGCTGCTTGAGGTAAGGCTGCTGTAAAGTTATTGCAGACAGAGTTGAAGATAAAGGAGCAGAAAAGCACAAACAAATTGTGGTGCAACATGAATTTATTTGCATAGAGTGCATTTGCTACCATGTCATGTTGATGACATGGGTCTCAAGTTTGTGCCCCAGCTCAAATTTTTTCAAGCTTTTGCAAGCCTCTAAGTACACTATTGTCTGGAGATGGGAATGGAGATGCACCACTGGGGAAGTACAGGCCTTGGGATGCAGGGGGGAAAGGAAAGCCCCTGAGCACTGACCTCTGGAGGCTTTACAGACACAGAGTCAAGCCTCCTTGGCTGGAGGAACTTGATGATGAATTCAAGCAAAGCTACCTGAAGGTGTGGGTGAGTGGGTGTGCATGTGTGGATGTGTGTGTAGATTTATCTCTACACACACACATGAGCATATGATGGGGCTGGACAAAAATAAGGGTATTTTTAACAATTTCTCTAATATATGTATGCTTAAAATGCTTTTGTTCCATAATTTACTGACTGAGTCACCTGTAAACAATTTTCTGCTATTTGACTATTTGACTGACTCCAAATACAAAGCTGTTCACACCAAAAAAAACAAAACCATATTGTTTCAATCTCCTACTTAAATAACAGCTGAATCTAAGAACTCAAGAGGAAATAGTTGGATTAAGACTCTGTATATTCCTAACTTTAAGTACTTCTCTAATTTACCATTTTAGGTCAGAATTTCTTAGTGATGTTTGAATGACATCCATCAAACAAACCCTTCTTCTTTTCTCTTGTATTTCCTTCTTGCTTTCAAGAAAATAAGTGATAGAAATGTGATAATAAGTGGCCAATTCTTTGCCTGGATACTTCTAGTTTGGCTGTTTTACTGCAGGGCTTATCTTTGTTCCAAAATGCTGGAATTCACTAGGCTTTTTCTTCTTGCCTCAGACACTTCTCCCTTACAGGAAATTGGAAAATCCCAGCTCCATCTGCCATGAAATGAAAACAACAGGAATATATGTAAGCATGCCAGTCACATTACCTGGCCACTTTCCAGGCTATTGGGTACTGTTCAACTTGAACTTGGATCTACTGCATCCCTGACAGGCTGAAGGTGAGCTGAGCCCAGAATACCTTCTGGTAACCCAGACTGTCACCTCTTCACCAGACCAGGTCTTGTCTACTTATCACATGTGAACAAGAATTGGGTGAGACAGTCTCTTCCCCTAAAGAATATTTCAGAACTCAATCTAAACTTGCTTCTCCATGAATGCTTCCAAGTACAATTGAGTACAGAGGAAGAGTGGACTTGAGAAAATCTCATTTAAGGATTAATAAAAGGTTGGTTGATGATAAAGGTATGACAAGAATTTCCCTTTAGGTTTCTGCACACTAGAAGTGGATGCAATCTTAAACCTGAGATATAGAATAAAAGAAAGAAAGTTTCAGTATGGGCATGAAAGCACTGAACTCAACAAATTTTTATTAAAGCAATGCTACATTTACACAAGCTAATTCTCTGGAACCTAAGTACACTCAGCAAACTAACACCTGAACCCTCCTCTGTACTTCCAGGACAATCTTCAGAAAGAAGGAGTTAAAGCCCCAGAAGGAAAAAGAGAAATATGGTGAAAGTACTGGATTTTAGTTAGGAGATTAGAAAAAAATAATATAAGCCAGGACAAAGAATTGGAAAAAAGTATAGCTAGACTTATGACCTTCCCTGAAATACTGACAGTCAAGTAAAAAAAGCAATCACAGAGACTCATAGACCAGAAAATCCCAGGATCATGTTCACTCAAGGAGGCAGGTTTTTAATTGATCACCTACATTCATAACACAGTTGAATGTATTGTAGGAAAAAAAAAATTGTACCCAGCTCCTCCAGTAACAGCCAGCCAAGGGGCACAAGAGGCGTTGGATGTCCTTAACTCAGCCTTTCAGGAGCTGTGTCAGTGGCTGTCCTGAGTCCCTGATCCCCCACACCAGCCACTGAGGACCTCAAGGTTGCCACAGTGCCCCTCTCCTGGCTCTGGGACTGTACCCAAGCTACCTTCTGCCATGCTCAAGATGCTCCATCATGCACTGGGATCACCAGCACAGCCCAGGGTCAGCCCCCAGGACACCCTGCCTGCAGTGCTACTGCCAGGGGGGACAGAAACCTGTCCTTGTGCTGACCCACCCAGCCCCTGGTCTGGACACATTCTCTGGGCAATTCAAATATATCAATGACAGAGATTGCAGCATTACAAAGCTAGAACTCACCATCTACAATGCCATTTGCAAAAGCATCTCTTTTAGTGTTTAGACACACTTAATACTCACAATTGGGAAAAAAAATCATATTCAAGGTCAAAATTTTCTCAAACAGAAAGAGCTTATCCCTTCCTGCAGCAGTCCCAAAAGACACACAACTCATTTTTCTATTTTGTCTGTACTGTGCCATTTTGTCAGTTCAACAGACTCTTGAACTGTTTGCAGCCTGTAAAACCTATTTTGTTGCTATGGTGACCAGCTCTTCAAAATATCACTACCAGATCAAAAAAAAAAACAAAGCGAAACAAAAAAACCCCACACATCTGAGGTCTGATGTTTCTGCTATGATTTTGCCCAATTTCACAAGAAAATTGTTCTACATTTAGGACCTTGAGAGATAACTGGAGGTTCAACACAAGAGCAAAATGCTGAAAATATGTTTCTTCTGTGCCTTGCAGCTTTTAACTGGGGCACTGCTTTAAATCACTCCAACAAAATTATTGGAACACAACTCTCTGAAAAGCATAGAAACTTCAGAAACACATGACGCTCAAAATTTATATTCGTAGCAGATTTATTTTTAATTTCTACCTAAATGTAACACTAGCATTCAGACCTTCAGATGGTCTACAATTGCTTAACATTAACGTTGTGAAAGATCTTGCCACAGATGTTTAAAATTTACAAGATTTGCCTACCTTTTTTGTCAATATTAATCAAATTGTTTGGCATTATTATTCACTACAGATATTATACTGCACTGTGCATTGATAATCAGATGAAGCACCAGCTACCAAGTAGGTTTATTATGTTTCTACTGAATAAACAGTTTAATAGGATGATCAGGTGATTGATCAGACCCAGCCAGTAAGAAAGGTGGGTCCTGCTTGACTAATCTGATATTCTATGACAAGATGACTCACTTAGTGGATGAAAGAAAGTCTGTAGATGTTGTCTATCTGGACTTTAGTAAAGCCTTTGATGTTATTTCCCACAATATTCTCTAGGAGAAATTGCCTTCCAGTGGTGTGGATGGGTGTACTCCTGCCTGGGTAAAGCTGGCAGGACAGCTGGGGCTGGAGGGAGGCATAAATGGAGATACATCCAGTCAGTGGCTGGTCACAAGTGGTGCTCTCCAGAGCTCAGTGTTAGATACAGTCATATTTCAAATCTTTATCAATTATCTGGCTGAGGGGATTAAGGGAACTCTCAACCATTGTGCAGACACCAAGTTATGGGGGAATGTTGGTGTGCTGTAGGGTAGGAAGGCTCTGCAGAGGGATCTGGGCAGGCTGGATCAATGGGACAGGTCCTGGACTTGGGTTACAACAACCCCAGGCAGCACTTCAGGCAGGGGGAAGAGTGCTTGGAAATTTGCTTGGCAAAAAGTGACCTGAGGGTTCTGCTTGACAGAACTTGGCTGAACACGAACTAACGTGTGCCCAGGTGGCCAAGAAGGCCAATGGCATCCTGGTCTGGATCAGCAATAGTGTGGCCAGCAGGAGCAGAGAAGATGGAACCCCTGTGCTCAGCACTGGTGAGACAACTCAAATTCTGTGCTCAGTTCTGAGCCCCTCACTATGAAAAAGACACTGAGGTGCTAGAGCAAGTCCAAAGTAGGGCAATGGAGCTGTTGAAGGCTCTGGAGTGCAAGTCTGATATGGAGTGGCTGAGGAAGCTGCGGGTGTTTAGCCTGTAGGAGGCTCAGCATGAGATCTTAGCACTCTCTACCATTCCCTGAAAGGAGGTTGTAGCCAGATTATTGTTGGTTTCAGGTAAGAAGTGACAGAGCAAATAAAAATTACCTCAAGTTGTACCAGGAGAAGTTTAGATTGGATATTAGGAAAAATGTCTTCACTGGAAGGGTTATCAAGAACCAAAACAGACTGTCCAGGGCAGTGGTTGAGTCACCATTCCTGGAGATATTTAGAAGAAGGGATGTGGCACTGAGGACATGGTTCAGTGGTGGACTTGGGCAGCCAGTTTGGTTAGTGGTTAGAATCTATTATCTAAAAGGTCTTTTTAGAATCTAAGGGATTGTATGGTTCTGATTTAAAACTATCAGCTTGGAAGTCTGCTTTACTCAACTATTTTCAACATGCATTGGAAATCAAAAGGTGGCAATGAAGATAAATGTGTTATTTTTCTACAGATGAGACATCAAAGAAAAGCTGTCTTACATGGTGAATAAAAAAGCCTCACAGAAGAATAAGATAGAAAAATGCATATCTTTCTCCAGTACTTTCATGGATGGGTAAAAACGGACATAAACTTGTCAGCCTTGATTGTAACTTCTTAAGAAAACACAGGTGCCTAGAAGAGATTTCTATGGAGTATCAAGTAAATGAAAGGAGGAAGAATCAATAGACAGAGATGAAGCCACGATTTATCCAATGTGATCACTGCAAGCTCATAGGCTATTTTATCCCCTCACAATTACTTGAATGTGTGCAAATGTTTTCACATTATTGATTTTGAAATGAAAAGATAGATGGAAATTTAGTCAGACCTAAACACTCCTTTTACAAGCCATTACTATTTATTGGTACACTGCTTTCAAATTTAGTGTCAAAATTAAGATGGGAATAGAGTATTTATCACTTTATTAACCTTGTAATTCTAAAGGAACAGTCAGATCCTTGTTGTACCTCCTTGACTCCATATCCCTACGATATATCTCCATTTTACTTCTAGAGACCTTCTAATTCTTCAGATTGGCAAAACCAAAAGAAAGCAAATTATTTTCAAAGGTTTTGTTTCCAAATTGTATTCAAAACCTAGCATGCATGTCGTCTGATACTGTTGATCAATATTTACATAAAATGTTTTCATTCAGCATCATCAAAACATATTGGTTTTGGAAGTATCAAAGACATTGGCTTAACTAGATGGACTAGTTAATAGACTCAGATGCAGATTTTTTAATGCAAATAAATATTCTTTATGTGAGTATTCTCACAGGAAATGCACCATTCATTTCAATACTGATTTATTTCCATCCAGTTCAACTCTACAGTTATTTGTTATTTGAACTGTCATACTGCTGCAGCATTCCCCACCAACTAAAGACTGAACAAGCAGGTCACATCTCTGCCAAGTGGCCCTGAGAGAATGAGTTTGCCTTTAGTCACAGGCAAGTAAAGTGTATCACTGGTATCACTGAACACTCAGAAGGGACACCAGAGAAAGCAGGATTTGGTACAAGAGAAAATCTGTTTGTCTGTTTTCTTAGGGACCAAGCTGAGTTTGTTTTCTGATGAAATTATTCAAGGACAATGCATTCTGATAGGGTCATAAAGAGCTACCGAAAACCCAGAGAGTGTTAAAGGACTTGTCTCCAAAAAACATGATTAGAGAGTAGGAAAGGATCCAGAGAGGACAGAGTCCCTGGGGAAGGGCAAGAATTAAGGTAGAAAAGCCTGGTTAAACATGCTGCATGGGCCTGACAGCCTGGGAAAGATAAGCTGACTGTGGATCTGAGATGCAGCTGCCGTTATCAAAGGCCTTGGTGAGAGAAGTTTAGGGATATGTCAGGGATAGAGGAGAGACTGGAGATGGGATAAAGAAAAGATTTTAGAGTAATAACAAGCTTAAGGATGGAAAAAAAGGAAGGCCTGGAAAAGGGTTAAGAATGGTAGGTGAGGGTTGTGGGTGGGTATCTTAAGTGTGGAATATGGAGAAATTCTCTCAGCTAACAGAGCACAAGAAAGGCTTCTGATGAAACTGGGAGATAACAGAAGCAAAATGGAGAAAAACAAATGAGAGGTTTGTATTTGTGAACAGAAGGGAGTAGTGGAAAGATAAAGAAATCAAAGTCCAGAGAGTAGTAGTAGTCTTCTAGTTTGTAGTGTAGTCATCTCTTTGAAGAAATTAATGAAAATTTAATAATGGAGAAGGAAGTGAAGGCAATAGAACTTAAATGGAGACAAAACAGTATTAATAGTCCAGGGGGAATAAGGTTTAGGTTTTTTTAATCTTCCAACCAGGGCTACTTTCAGAAGACACATATTTTGTCTGGAGGGGGAGAGTTTAGGATCCCATTAAGTGTCTGTATTTTGTACTCTCATTACTGAAGACAGCAACACCAGAGCAGGAACTTCTATCCATGTGGGACAACCACAGGCACTTTCAATGGAACAGATCCCTTTCTAAATGAATTTGACACATCTACAACCTCGCTATGTGAAGAGGTGAATTTATTTGAGAAAACTGAGTAGTAATTCAGTGCCTAGGGAAAGGAGATTTGTAGTAAACCCTCTATATTTGATACTGCTCTGGTCCCAGAAGATTCTTCAAATATTTTGAGGAATAGTTTATCTTCTCTGTAATGTGAATGGTCTCTGTGATATGGTCCTTGTGTTTGCAGAAGACTGTCACAACAGTCTCCAAGCTAGTGGTATTCAAGCAAGACTTGGAAGACTCCCTCCACTTATGGGTTTCCCTCAAAAAAAAAAAAAAAAAAAAAAGATTGCATGATTGCACACATATATTTACCTTCACGGAAGTGGCAATTGCATGTTTTCTTTCAACGGAGGCAGATAAAACTTTCTGGATATCTGTATTATAGAAAATACAATTTACATCTATAGGTGCTTAAAAACAGCAGGTGAACTATAGGCATTTTCCATCTGCTTGGTTTCTTGAAGCTCAAACAGCCATTAAATATCACTGAAAAGGAAAAATAAAGCCATGCAAGATCATTGCAGAATTTTATCTATCAGACTTTACCAGGAATATTTTCCTGACTTCAAACCTCACCTTTGGGCAAGAAAGAAGTGTCTTTTTTCTTATCATCCCCATCAAGCACCCTCAAAAATATCCTTTCTTTTCGCTGTATATGTCAAAGGTTCTCTGATGCTTTTTAAGGGAAAGCATTCATTGCATTTAGAATTCTAACAAATTCTATAAAAATGTGACTCCATCTTCAAGCTAATTATTATTTGCAGTTCTCTATGTTTCCTGAAGAATGTATAGCTACCTAAGATACCAAAAAGAGCTCATAATTTTTGTTTAAATATACAACTACCCTATTTTTTCATTTATATTTTAGTTTAATATAATTTATTCTATTATGTTTAAAAATATAATTTCCCATATTAGAGAGATAATTGTCTCATCTCTGTAGAAAAAAAATTTTCTGCTCTTTCATTTCATTCTGGTTTAATATTTTTATCAACGATCTGGACAAGGACTGTGCACCCTCAGCAAATTCCCAGACTACAACAAGTTGGGTGGTAGTGTTGATCTGCTGGATGTGCAGGAGGACCTGGGCAGGCTGGTCAATGGGCTGAGGCCAATTATGCAAGATTTAATAAGGTGCAGTGCCAGGTCCTACAGCTGGGTTACAACAGCCCCATGCTACAGGCTGGGGGAAGAGTGGCTGGGGAGCAGCCCAGTGGAAAAGGACCTGGCAGTGCTGGTTGACAGACAATGAGTCAGATGTACCCAGGTGGCCAGGAAGGCAAAGGGCATCCTGGGCTCTACCAGAAATGGTGTGAGCAGCAGGATTAGGGCAGTGATTGTCCTGCTATTCTCGGCACTGGTGAGGCTGCACCTCGAATCCTGTGTTCAGTTCTGGGTCCTTCCTTCCAAGAAAGACACTGAGGTGCTGGAATGTGTCCAGAGAAGGGCAACAGGGCTGGTGGAAGGTCTGGAGACTAAAGCATATGAGGAGCAGCTGAGGGAGCTGAGGTTGTTCAACCTGGAGAAAAAGAGTTTCAGGGGAGACCTTATCCCTCTCTACAACTTCCCAAAAGGAGGTTGTAGCCAGGTGGGGATTGGCCTCTTCTCCCAGGCAACCAGTGACAGGATGAGAGCAAATTGCCTCAAAATGTACCATGGAATGTTCAGGTTGGATATCAGGAAGAACTTCTGTACTGAAAGAGTTGCCAAGCATTGGAATGGACTGTTCAGGGACATGCTGGAGTCACCACCCCTAGAGGTGTTCAAGAAACAACTGGACATATCATTTAGTGCTATGGTTTTGTTGACGCAGTGGTGTTCAGTCAAAGGTTGGACTTGATGATCTTGGAGGCCTTTTCCGACCCCAATGACTCTATGATGCTATGATTTTATGATTTCAGACACCAGCAATCAAATGTCAAGTTCAGGTGCTGAGTTAGTATGAATTGCAATCACATCAATCACCCATGATGCACAATGTGGACAGGAGAGATGGGATTTGACTGACCCGGTCACCATCAGTGTCTTTTATAATCATCTCAGAGAAAGAGCCACTTAGGTGTGATTCACGTCATCCCAAAGGAGCATTCTAAAATAAGCCAGATGAGTCATGTCCCAGAAATGCTTATTTCTCACCAAAGACTTTGATGGGAGCTGTGGAGGGCTACTACCTTAGATTTAGTTAACTGCATTTCCAAGATATAAAGTAAGGTAGATCTAAAGAATCTCATCCAGATCTGTCTCTGCTGCTGTCTACTCACTCTGAAGAGAAAGGATTAAATGCATACAAGCAGTTTCATTAACAGTGAAAAAATTATGTTCACCAGAAAATAATATTTTTTAACTAAAAATCGGTAGGTTTTCTAGAGAAAATAAGCATTTTAATTAAATATTTTCATTATGATTTTGGTGATTGGTTATCAAACTACAGCGTTTACTTTTGGCTCATAAGTGCTCAAGTACCAAACTATCTTAGTGACTGCTAACAGCTACTGAGTAGAACTCGAAAAAAGCCTGAATAATGTCACTTTTTTATTCTAGAAGTCCTTTTGCAACATAACAGGTGTAAGCAAGGAAAGCAGTACAGGAATGGACCAAAGCAGGATGCTGCTGGCTGATTTCTGGCTGCAATCAGAGGAAAATTGTGCAGAAAACACTGAACAAGAAAGGAAAACAAGGTGGGGCACAAGCGCTCCCTCCTAGCTGGGAATGTGCTAGAAAAATACATTGTGCACCAGAAAAAGACCTGAGTACTAAGGAAATCAGGTTAAGGCAAAGGAAGGCAGTGAATTTGAACAGTAATTGGGAAGGTTTTCTTTTCACGGTTGTAGGCTGATGGAAGGTATATTCCTCATTATCAGTTTGATGGGTCTAACAGCTTCTACCACAGTAGCAAGGGAAAAAACATAAAAGGCTGTTATACCATTTCTTCCTATCAGTTACCCAGGGACACTGAAATTACATGGAAAATCCAAACTATTTTTAGAAAATGGGTTATGTGTCATCATTCATTAAAACTACACTCTACTTCAGTGAAGTAAACAGCCAGGAAATATAAAAGAATTAAAAGAACATTTCACTTCTTATTTAAAAGGCTGTAGGAACTGTTCTAACCAACTCTTACTATTTTCTAATGTACTTTCAGAGAAAATAACAGGAAATATCTTTACAAATGAAATGGGCTTTTGACTGAACTTTGTAGGAAATCCATCATTTGACCATTTCTATACAAGGCTGTGAAAACCTTCTCTGTTTTTCTCCCTGAAAATTTGCAATGCAACAAAAAGATACATATTATGATGTATGTGTTTGATAGTAGCAGGACCAGACTACGACCTATTATTGAATGTCTGTATCTGCTAGGTATTACACTATTTTAACATCAAGCACAAAATTTATCCCATGTTTTTTTTTTCTTCCCCAGAAATTCTATGCCTAGATCTACTTTATCTGATGAGTAGCATTCATATATATCATTTTACTATCAGATCAGATATTGATCTCTTTGGACCTTTTGATGTGTGTCTGAGCTTAGTGGGCTATCCCTAGCAACACCCATAGCAGTCAGGTCTTGACTCCAGTGTGTCATAACAGCTGCCTCACTGCTAGAAGAGGGAAAACTGACTGGAACTGGCTGTTCCTGAGCTATTGATGGGGGATGCAGAAGTCAGCATAGGACTAGCACCATGATCAGTGTATACATTCCTTTGTTTCACTGTTACATATGACATGGTTTGGAAAGGGCATTCACAAGTTCCTGAAGGAAAATACCCACCTTCTGAAGCACACAGACATGATATGCACGATAAGTGTGTCCAGTATCAGCATGCATAAACTACAGTGTGATCACTGATTTTCCAAATGGAAGATAGAAAGTACTCCTCAAAATTATGTTAGTCATAGCTTCTTTCAGAGAACGCTGAACACTGGATGTGATTTTGATGACTTTATAATGCTGGGCATGCCAAACTTCTAGAATTAGGATCCCTACTGGTGGTGTCAATTCAGGACAAAGGAGATACAATAGGGTTTTGCATGACTCATCACAGCAATTGTCACAGCAGGCTTTCTAGTACTTCACTGCTGTGCCACAGCTGAAGAGCAAGATAGCAGTGCCAGCTTCCATCTAGAGATGACCAGATGCTTCCTGACCACAATGAGGCAATTGGAATAAGTGTCCTGTTCCTAAAGAGCCTGTACCACTTCCTAACATATGGTCAGGAAGGACACTGGCAACCACAGATTAGTAGCCTACTGCACACAGAATTTACCCTCTAGACCTCTTCATCAGTTTCATTGCCCTTCCCTGAACAAAGATGTGCCCCTGCATAAATGTTCTAGGACTGCATTAGGATTAATCATATTTGACAAATGGATTTCAAATTCTTATGTTTCAGCATCACATAAAACAGTTTTAGAGAGATAAAAGTACACCTAAAATTGAATGAAAATATGTAACTAAATTTTCAGCATATGAAATCATCACTCACTTAAAGAATTGTGGAGACTTTAGCTATGGTCAATGTAGATGAATATAAACTTCTGAAGGCAGCAGATTATATGAAAAGTTTTTGAGAAGGCATATCCCTGAGCAGTTTAGAGTAGATCAACTCTTTTAAACAAATAAATTATTTGACATGAGTCCAGCTTTACTGATTTAACTCCTTATTCAAGCTGAGGTTTACTGAACAGCTTAAGTGACATTCCTCTGTCATCCCAAAGTGGTTACTTCAATAAGAGGCAGCAAATAGAATGTTATTTTCTATCTCCATCAAAAGTAGCTCCTGCCCAGTAAGGGCTGGCACAGTAACCTCAGAGGCACATTTGGCTAAAGGAATGGAAGAAACAAAATCACAAAGTACAGGAGATAAATCTCTGCAAATGCTTCTAACATCTGAATTGACTAAGAAAAGTTAAATAACAGGAAGCTATTATTAATCTTCCCCCACTTGAACAAATCTAATCATCTGTACACATTAAGATAGCAGTTAATAAATGGGTACCCAGGAAAAGTAAAAAATCTACTTGCTGGCAAATGCTCTGCCAACAGCAGAGTGAAGCCAAGATTGCAGTGGTCTTTTAACACTGCTAACAAAAAAATCAATAGATTTTTATTTTTATTAAATTACTATCAGTGCAAAGAATGACTGAAATATGCTTTCCATTAGTCCATAGAATCATATCTGCAAGGAGCTTGCAAATAATTGGATACAGAACCCTTCTGATGGAGAGGTTCAGATATCTTTATTGTTAGAGGGGGTGCTTAATGTACTGTCTTCCAGTGGCCCTTCAACAAGAAGGAAAAAGTCTGAGGACTCAATAATTGACTGCTGCCTCAAATATTAATAAAAAGCACTACACTTAGGCAGCAGTTGTAACTATGAATTGAACTGTGCTCTCAGAGGTTTTGTTCTCTTAGAAAACCTATCAGAATTTCTATTATTGAACAAAGTACATGCAGCCTCAACAGGGGAAGTGAAGAGGGAGGAGAGTTGTCATGATAATGAATATAAAACATATTTTATTCTAAATGCTGCTCTCTTGAAGTTCAAATGATCAGACATCATTAAACATACCCTGAAAGAGCATAGAACAACAAGATGTACATTTCCATTTTTATCAAACATTTCCACTTGTACTTTACCACACACTCTTTTTCTGGTCCTTTTCACATTTGCCTGCCAAGGAATACTCAGAGGGTAAGACAGGCTGAAGGACTGCTGGAGAATATCCTACAAAAGCATCCTACAAGTGCACCTGCCTGCCTGTGATGAGGGAAAGTCTTTTCCAAACACAGACTATTTCAGTGATTTTCAACCCGCCCAGAAACCGCAGCCCTGCACATTCCCTGGAACAGGCATTACTGCGTGCTCTGAATTTACACGTGCCTCCACAATTTTTCACTCACCTCCAGGGATCCACAGACCCCAGGTAAAAAAAATCACTGCCTTTTACACAGCCTCACAGGAGATGTGCTTCTGCCCTGGGTGTATTAGGGGTGGGTGACCCAGGAAGGCATCCCATTCACTGTGCACACCGACTGCCTGGAGCTTCTCAGCAGGTACCAGCAGCACTCCTGCAGCTCACCTGGCACTAAGCACCAGCCTCCTGCAGCTCACCTGGCACTAAACACCCCGGCCAGCAGTGATAATGTATGCAAGGCAATGCAAGGCAGCTGCGATGAACCCCTCCTGAGAATCAAGCTCTTCACACTGAGGAGAATGAGATGACACAGGGTGCACACCATACACAGAATTTAAGGGACCTTTTTCCACCTCAAGCATCCTGAATAAGAGGGAGTTGAGAGGAAAGCTGTTCAAAAACAGCAAAGCAAAAGGCAATTATGGAAAAATAATAATCTCAGGACAGTTTTTCCCCGACTGCAATGCTGACCTGAATATAAAGCTCATTTCTTTCTCATAGACAAAACATCTCAAAAACCCATTTAATGTCTGAGAAAAGTAGTAGTAGGCAAAGGCAAAAAGCAGGTGAGACAAAATTTATTCAGAAGAAATATTATTTTCAATCACATTTAGAAAACAATGGAACTGTTTTTAATAATCTTAAGGTACTATACCAAACATGCTCTCACATTCATTCACACTACCATAGAACTGTATCTGAGAAAATCCACTATGATTTAGAAAGTTATGAAAAAATTTAGTGTCTTGAAAGAAATCATTATCTACTGAGAGTGTTTAAAAAGCCTGCACAAAATAAATCATATGCATCATAATTGAAAATTGTATACTGTTTTTCTTGTGTTATGCTACTATGATGTCACTAAAAAATCATAATAAACCAAATGGCTAGTCACATTTGTGCCAGAAGTCTATAAAATTTCCAGGATTAAGCAATGCTACAAGAAGTAATTTCTCTTTTGTTTCTTCTGTGATTATACTTTAAATATCTCACAATACTCCTTTAAAGATTTTTACTTTCTTACCCTCATCTTCATAGGAAACATCATAGAATCATAGGAGACTTAAGGCTAGAAAAGATCTTTAAGACCATTGAGTCCAACTGATAACCCAGCACAACCTTGCTCACCACTAAACTATGTTCTTAAGCACCACATCCAAGTGCCTTTTGATCACTTTCCAGGCATGGTGATTCAATCACTTCCCTAGGCAACCTATTTCAATACCTGACCACCCTTTCAGTGAAGAAATTATTCCCCATATCCAATCTAAACCTTGCCTGGTGCAGTTTGGGGCCGTTTCCTCTCATTCTGTCATCACGCCATTCAGCTAATACCTAAATGTCTCAATACCAAAGTACTGAAATATCCCAAGTTAGAGGGTACACAGAATAACTGAAAAGTAATTTCTATAACATAAAGCAATCCCTAATCACATAGTATTTTATTTAATCTGGATAAGAAAGGCTAACACAAGGAGATAGCGTGATGTCCACTATGATTAATCTTGTAACATAAAGCTTTGTTATGCAGTCTAAGACAAAGCCTAGAAACAAAAAACAGTGCCATCCTTAGACCTTGTCTATACATGGAAAAATCATCCAAATTCTTTCCACAGAGATATTTTAAGCTACAGTAGCATGAACTCAGAGAAACTACTACTTATATTTAAAGACAACAAAACTGAGGGGGCAGGAGTGCAGTGCATGACAGAGTGAAGACAAGCTGGTGTTTCATAAACACAGAGGCTGATGTCAGAGTTCTGCTTTTGTTTCCTTTTAGTTTCTATGGACATGACACAGGTCAGGGGTGACTCAGCTCCATGTTCTCGTGAGGAGCCCTAAGGCAGAGATGGAGATCACTGAGGAAGGTGGTGAACAGAGAGCAGCCCTTCAAGGCCATGCCAGACCCCAACTGCACCGTGGGCACAGGGGACTAGCAGTGAGTGACACATTTCAGTGACTGCCACGTGGAGCCCACACCCAATCCCAATGTCCCTGGCCTCATGCCCCAGTCCCATTTCCCCACCCTTCCCTGCCACATTCAGAGCCCTGGCAGAGCTACTGACATGGGGATAGATATCACCTGTGGAGAGGGGAATTAGATGAATTTGTTACAGCTGAAATCAAGAGGCTGGGCTAACATCTCCATTGCTAGTCTGTTTTCCAGTGTAATTAATTTAACTAATGATTAAAATCCTCTGCCCTGGCTTGCTGAAAACAATGTAATCTGTTCCATAGCAAAGCCTGATGTTTATAAAATTCTTTTCTCTAGAGAAAATAATAGCCAAAACCATGCTAACATTGGTAAGGAAAGAATAGCTAGGAATGGTATGTTTTCAGAGAATGCAATGGAAGGCACCTTGAATGAGCTAGTCAGCTCATGATGTGGTAGTGAGATGACATCAAAGCACACAGAATTTGAGTCTTGCTGAAATGATCTGCTGCAGGTGATCAGCTGAACAGGAGACACTCACTGCAGAGACCTCTCTCCCTGATGCTCTGCACACTGTACCAGGCTGACCCTGGCTGGGTGTCAGGCACTCACCAGAGCCAATCTGTGACTCCCCTCCACAAGTGGACAGGAGAGAGAAAATAAAACTGAGGGTTCATGGGCTGAAATAAGGCCTGGGAGAGATCACTCACCAAATACGATCATGGTCAAAAAATACTAAGCTTAGAGATGTTATAAAATCAGAACAGGATAATGAGAAGTAAAAAAAATCCTAAAATCCTAAAAACACCTTTCACCCACCCCTACATCCTTCTCAAGCTTTACCTCCTCCCCACTAGTGGTACAGAAGACAGGGAATGGGGGTTCTGGTCAGTTCATCACATCTTTCTTCTGTCACTGCTCAGGGAGAAGAGTCCTCCTGCTGCACTGTGGGATCCCCCCCATGGGAGTCAATTCTGCACAAACAGTTCTGGCATAGGTCACTCACAGGGAGCAGGATTTCAGTGCTACAGTGTGGGGCCCCCACAGGGTCACAAATCCTACCAGAAAACCTGCTCCAGCATGGGCTCCTCTCTCCACAGCTCTGCACGTCGCTGCCAGAATCCTGTTCCAGCATGGGCTTCCCGTGGTTTCACATCCTCCTCTCAGACATCCACCTGCTCTGGTGTGGGGCTCCTTCACGGGCTGCAGGTAGATTTCTGAGTCCCTGTTGTCCTCCACGGGCTGCAGCTGCCTCACCATGGTCTTTACCATGGGCTGCAGGGGAATCTCAGCTTCAGCATCTGGAGCATCTCCTGCCCTTCCTTCTCTACTCTTGGTGTCTGCAGAGCTGCTCATCTCATATTTCTCAGTCCACTCTTCTCTGGCTGCAATTTCATCTACACAATAACTCTTTTTTCCTCTCCTTAAATCTGTTGTTAGAGGTGTTACCACCATTTCTAATTGGCCCAGTCTTTAGCAACAGCACATCGGTCTTGGAGCTGCAATGCATTGGCTCTGCCACGTATGGGGAAGTTTCTGGCAGCTTCTCACAGAAGCTACACCTGTGGCCCTCCCACTACCAAAACCTGGCCAAACAACCACAATACACAGACCCATGTTCCCCCTGATTCATTTCTTAGGTTGGTTGTTTCAGACTGACCTCCTTCCTCTAAGCAATCTCTTTGCCCGTATCTGAGAAGATAAAAAACTACAAAAATGTACAACACAAAGGACTACAAGGGAAAAATAAAGACAAAGAAGGAAGCAAAAGGGGCTGTGGAGTCTTGAGCCCTTTCTTAATCCTTAAGAGGATTAAACACCCCTGAAGGTGTATCATGCAGTGGTGAAGAGGCTTTCTTCACCACTGCATGATATAAGTTCAGGGATGTTTAATCTTCTTGGTTTCCACCTATGTGCTGGGCTGGGCTGAAAGCACACACAGAGCCCATTCCATTGTGTCACTTAGTGGAAGATAAGGAGAACATGCAGCAATTCACACCTGTACCTGCACATTACAAAATCCAGGCCATTACTTGCAAGAATATGTTGCCTGAAAAGGGGCATCCTGAAGAATCAGTAGGATGTTTATCAGTGAGATGTGATCCATACCTGCTTGGACAAAGATATTCAAATTGAGTGGCCAAGCATGGGAACAGACTTTCCAAGCAGATTTCTCCATCCTCAGAGAGCTTCAGTAGTTGGATGGAGAAGGCTTGAAGCTCACTACTCTAAATCAAGAAAATTACTCTGCTTTGAGCAGGGGATTGCTCCAGAGCTTACTTTCCTCCTGAATTATTTTCTGATTGAATACAGAAATGGACTGGTGAAGCCACAGGCTATAGGTACACCAGTAAACAACACAGTTGTTAGGAATACTTCTGGGAAGATGAATGAAACCATCTCAATCATAATATAGCATCACTTTGGGCTGCCCCACTTAGCAGTCTGGCAACCTGCTCATGGGCACAGCTGGGGAGACAGCACACACCTTTAAACACTGCCAGTGAACAGCTTGTGTGTGGCTGCCTTTTTGAGGCAGCTGGAACTGTGGTCAGAAATGTTTGCATGCCAGTGGGCATTGGTGTCAGAGAGAGGTCCCAGGCACCTTTATTCAGCAGTTTAGAGCACATCCAGTGCAGGAATTACACATGTATTTCAATGAGTACTTCCCAATAAAGTGCTGCAGGCTTTATCTACAATAAATAGATATTTTTTTACTTTATCACAAGACATCACAGTCCACAGATTCAGTACTTCATTTCTTCTTTGAGCAAGCACCACAGACTCAATTGCTATTCTAGAAAGGCACAAGTTTCCCCTAAGTCCTGTAGTGTATCTGCCACAGTGAGAATCCAGCAGGATCTCATCCTTGGTTCTATGGAGAACTGGTTCAAAACACACAAATGAGAAGCACATGGCATAAAACAGAAGGAAACAAAAATATCTAAAGTGAAATGCAGCAACATGCAAGAGTAGACTATGAAGCAAAAATTGTTTAGACAGGTAGATCCCTCTTTGGCTATTTGGTTCTGAAGAGCAAAAAATACATCTTTGCCAACATAAAGCTGTAATGTGTCATTAGAATAGAAGCAATAGTTTTACTTGTTATTGTAGACAAACTAAAAAAAAAAAAAAGTTTTGCTAGCCCATCCACAAACCTAATGAAGTTCTCCTGTGCTGTCTTGCAAAAAAAAAGACTTTTTAACTCAAGATGCCTTTACTGAGGTAAAAAAAAAAAAAAAAAAACCAAAAAACACAGATTGCTTTCTGCTTCAAGGAGAGAAGAGTTTCCAGTTTCCTTGAGCAGGAAACAGAAGCCATTCTGGCTGAGAAGCAGAAATATTCATGGCATTATTCTGCAGATTGGCACTGTCGGTAACTTATATGTTTGCAAAGCAACTGATTGCAAAATAGATTTGGCTCTGATGAAAACAAACAAATCCAAATTCTCAAAAAAACAGTTGGAGTTAAAAATTCTGTTCAAGTCTGACAACATGTTCCATTAAACTGAAAGAGCAAACATTTCAGTTCTTGGTAAGAAAATTAAGAAAAGAATCAAGTAAATTTAAAAAGCTCCTACTTTTATTCCCTAACTTTGTCCCAGACTTTCTCCAAAATGCCTCAGCTCTGATTTGTTTCACCAAGGAACTTTCCTTTAATTCATCTCTGCAGGAATGGTATTGGCTTTGTTTCACAGAGGAGTGCTCAGAACACCATGCTTGTTATTGACAGCTGAGATGACTTGCTCTGAGCCTCCCTTTTTAATAAAATTCCACCTTGCATAAATAAAGAACGGTCCAGTGCAGCAGCAGTTAACACCTTTTAGGTCTCTAATCCACTAAATGAGACAGACATCCTTCTTCAAGCTCTGCTTTTTTGAACCAAAGCTTGTTTGGTTTGCTTCCTAAAGGGCACTAAGTCTCTTACTAGGAGAAGTAAGAGATAGGCACCCCTTTCTTTCACATAATGGGATTGAGTGGATCACCCAGTTCAGCAGAAATTTTGTTCTCACATAACTGGAAAAAAAAAAAAATATTTTTGAAGTTGTGTAATATTCTGCATGAAAAAAAAAATAGAAGAGCTCCTTACCTACTACTAGGATAGTAATAGCTACCACTGTGGTATTGTAAAAGCTGTTCCTTTTGCCCATTTATAGATTTTTCAGATTCTACTATAGAATTGTAATTCCATGTTTTGGTTAGGTCATTCAACCAAGGGTAATTGGCCTTTGAAATTTAAATGAGGGTCTTCACTTTTCCAGCCAGCTGTTAAAGGAAATATTTCCCTTTTAAGCTATGTCTAAAGTAACCTATTGATGGGCTTTACAGTCCAGATCACTTAACTTTGCTTTTAATTTCAGATACAGCCTCAGGTTTATCCGTCTCCATTACAAAACCCTCAAAGACATTTTTGTTTCCTAAATCCTTAAATGTTGTTACTCCATTTCACATAAATGTAATGCACCACTCAGCATCACCAAAGTCTACAGACACAAGGAACTCCTAATTGCATTTTTAAAAGAACAACTTTCAAAGGAAATAAACTCAGTGAGAAGCATGAGATGTAATTGGATAACAAGATTGCAACACACAGCACCGCAATTCAAGAAATTCCCCAATTCAGCCAATATTACCCAGTAATTAAAAACACCACTCACTTCTGCATTCCTTTGTCAAGCTGGAACAGGTTGAAACTTTAGGTACCTATATTCCTAGAGGTATAAACAACAATATCCATGGTAATTTTGTCTTATTTGAGTTTCCATGGAAATGGTGTTTATGGCATTGCACTGTTATCAGGAAAAAAATGAGTTATAAATAATAAAGAGGCTAATGTTGTTTCCCTTGGTTTTGCTGAACAGCTTCAGGCACAGAGACAGACGAATTGGACAGAAATGGAAGACAGCAGCTGTAACAGCAACGCTTGTTATCGACTGTGCTTTATTACTGGAAAACCCATATAGCTCCTCATGGTTTAACCCCAGCTGACAACTAACAACCACACAGCCACTTGCTCACTCACCCTCAGTGGCACTGCAGGGGAGAGAATTAGAAAGTGAGAAAACTCATGGATTCCAATAAGAATAATTTAATAACTGGAAAAAAATAATAACAATAACAATAACAATAATAATAATAATAATAATAATAATAATAATAATAATAATAATAATAATAATAACAATGTGAATAGTGATAATTTTAATGAAATTTAAATTGCAAAGAGAGAAAAGTGATGCAAGTGGAAGCAATTTCTCCCTACCAACTGACTGATACCCAGCCAGTTCCCAAGCAGGACCCTCCCAGCCAGGCTTCCTGCTAGTTTTGTTGCTGAGCATGACACCATATGGGGTGGGGTATCCCTTGGGTCAGTTGGGGTCAGCTGTCCCAGCTGTATTCTTTCCCAAAATCATGCGCACCCCAAGCCCACTCTGTCATGGAGTGGGGAGCAAAAAAACCCTTGACTCTGTGTAAACACTGCTCCACAATGAGAGAAACTTCCCAATGTTATCAACTCTGTTTCCAGCACAAATCCCCATACTAATTGTCAGTCCAGTCATTTCTTAAACACTTGCAGGGATGGTGAGTTCAGCACTTCCCTGGGCAGCCTCTCCCATTGCTTAACCACACTTTCAGTGAAGAAATTAACTCTATCCCAGCCAAAACACACAGTGACAGAGTCTCATAATATGATGGTTCCAAATCACCTTTCATTAATTATAACCACTAATGATCCATCTTTCCTAGCAAAAAAATCGGCTATGTTATTCTCATTCTGGTAATTTGCAGGATTGTAACTTGTTTTTCCAAGAAGATTCAACCTTAGTCTGCATTTTGCTCATCTAATCTACATATTTCAATGAGAAACAGGTTTTTGTTTGTTTGTACCTCTACTCTGGATTTCAGCATTTTAGAATATCACTCTCACAACTGCTTTTTGATTCACTTTGTTTTGATTTTCCAAACTCCTCATAAATATACATTATCCCAAAGCTGGGCCACCCTCCCTTGTAACTGAAATGGGTCACTCTTGTAGAGGATGTTTTTTATCAATTTCTGGATATTATGCTATTTAATAGTTAATATTAAACTATTAACTAAGCTATTGCCCACTCAAATGTTGGTCTGTAACTGACCCAGCTGTCAAAACCCCAAGACACCCTGTCACCGCTTTCTGCGCACTGTAATTTTGAGGACTGGTGCTATAGAAATTGCTCCTGTGAAATGTTCAGTTTCATCAGGGTTCATCAAACCTGTTGAAGTCATGGGCAATTGAAAATGCTCCACAGTTCACAGAAGGTCTTCAGATGTTCGTTCACATCACTTCAAAGAGAAGGTAGGCACCCATGTCATAAATAAGTTGAGGTATTTGCCACCTAGATTTTATTTAATGCAGAGGAAATCTATAAAGAGAATTTTCGGCACTGTAGGACCTAATCCAGATAAAACAGGTGAGAAGAAAGGATTGTACTCCTTTCTTCCTGCTTTAACATTTCTATATTTGTAATTCTTATCATGTTGTTAATACTTTTACTTGCATTGTGAAGCCCAGGATAAAACTCCTTCTGTACTTTAGAAAAGGGATTTTAAAACTGGTTTCACATTTTACAAGACGTTCTTAATGACTTCTCTTAATTGCTTGTATGACCAAGGTCTCTCCTCAAATTTGGCGAAGTTAGCCCTTTGGGTAAAAATGCTTCAGTATTCTTTGGACTCAAGAGCAACCTCATCTCCTTATTAGAACATTCAGCCTTGCAATTACACCTTTGAAGTATGATTGATTGTAATGTGATTACCACATAAACAGCCATGTCCTCTAAATTTGGATCCCATTTCAAAATTTGCAATTCAGTTTCATCACTAATTTTTTTCTACAGCAACACTTCCTATGAAATTCTATGGTAACACTCCCTAGCAACACTCCTGTTTTGGTGTCATGTGTCTTAAGCAACCCGTGGATGGCCTTTCCAGTTCAGATCACTTAATTTTTGCTTAGGTGCAAAGTCTTCAGAGAAATTCCATAATGAACAGTAATAGTTCACAAAGGAAACCCCTGCCTAAGCCTGCATTGACAAACATTGATTCATGCTCATGAGCTTCTTTTTTCAAAAAATCTTATTTTAAAACTAGTGCCTCAGGGATAGTATTACATTTTGTCTTCTATATTTATTTTCAGTGTGTGGATCTAAACAATATTTTGTCGAAGGACTTCACCAGTAAATTACTGAAGGTGAAAGAAAATGGGTATTCTGTACATCTTAAAAAATATAGGGAAATCTTGAGACAAGCTTAAGTACATAAAAATGTCTTTGAATTATCTGTAGTTGATGGCGTGCAATAGACTCCAGTGATTTAAGTGACTTTCAGGGAAACACAAAAAAGAAACAAAAGGAGAAGAAACTCTCACTCATGCTGGTGGCAATCACTTTCAATGAGAAAGATTGCAAAAGAGACATAGCCCTTCAGGATGTGCAAGCACAAGAGTACAAGAACAGCAGCACAAAAGCAGCAGAGCGCTGCCGTGGCAGTTTCAGCGTGCCCAGGTGTCAGCTCCCCACTGCCACTGAAAGGCAGCAGCACCACAGGGCGAGGGAGGCACAGCTCCAAGGGCAACCCCTGGGCACCTCAAAGGTCCAGGCACCTGAGGAGCTCGGAAGGGGCCCTGACAGTGGCATTTCTGTTGGCAGTGGTACTCTTTGCTGCATCACTGCTCGATGTGACTGGTACCAGACCTGAGAATGCCTTACTGGCTTTTCCTATGGCTGACAGAAATTCCCTAGCAAGAGTTTACAGGTAGCACTGATGGAAGCAAGATCCATACCAAGTTACAGTGATTATTTGGCTTTCAGTGGCTTACAGAAGCTTGGCAGGATCAGAGCCCCATATCAGTATGTGTTGAATGAGATATAAGTGAAGATTCTCATTGCAGGGGACTTTAAAGGTCCCTTTCAGCTCAAGCTGTTCTGTGATTTTGTGAGAAGACAGAAACTTGTCCAACATAGACAAGAAGAAGAAGAAATTTATTTAGTTCCACAGCTAAGTTATTAAAGATCAGCTGTAGCACTGTATTACTATATTCTGTATATTACTGTATTCTTCCCTTCCCACAGGTACAAATTAAATACAACATTCCTAAGTTGCATTTGCAAATATTTGAATGTACATGCACAGCTTCCTGCATTAGTCAAGATCACATTTCCTCAGAGCTAAGCTAGAAGCTTTTGTTTGAAATGTTGATGCAGTGAAGGTGTGAAAATCCATGAACTGACTGGAAATAATGTACCTGACTACAATGATCACAAGTTTTGTTAACAGCTTACTGAAATCAATGGATTGTTGCAGTTCTTTTTTTGCCTTTAGCAAAACCCCAGCTAAGTGAGAGATTTCTGCCTTTGCAATGTGTTGATTCCATTTCACTGGTCACAGCAAATTAAAAATGTATTTATGAATTTTATTTAAAGGATAAAATCAATAATGATTCAGATTCTTGGCCTCTTCAGTAAATTGTTAAGATTATTTTGGAGGATTATTACATTGGCAGGAGGACTTAGCAAATCTATCAAAAATATGCACAAAGCTTTCTCACCACATTTTTTTTTTAAACAGATGTCAGATTTGTCCTCTTATAGCCATATTCAGATGTCTAAATTTAGAAACAAAAGCTCTGCATATCCTGCATCTTCTGCAAAAGGAAAGGGGAGATAAGAAGAGCCTTTTCTCTGTTGTTTTGTTCTTTAAAGTCAAAACAGCCTGATACCACCAACACCTAAAATATGGGTTTAGGACTTGAAAAGACCATCACCATCAGAAGAGAGACTGGTTTCAAAAACAAAGTACACATATTTCTGCTATTCAGAACTGTAGGGTTCCAGTCCCACCTTTAGCAATCGGAGAGTGAGTCTGGCTAAATATCCTTCATGCAAAACCTGAGGTACCCCCTTCTAAAAGAAACAAGTAGCAGATGACAGGGATTTCTCTATGACCTAGAAGGAGCTTTCCAGTTACTTTTCCATCTCCATCAAGCTAGCATTTTTTTATTAGGCTCACTGCCAAACCTGTGATTTAGGGCTCATGGAAGAGATTGGGAAGCAAATACTCTATAATGCCATCAGATTAAATGTAGTAACATGTCTTTTAGACAGACACTTTGCAATCAGTAACACCTTTTTTATTACTTACGAAAGGTCATAAAAGTTTAAGGTAGAGGTAAAATTTCTGAAGCATTCAGTTAGTTGCATGCAAATGGAACAGAAAAAATATTCCTTATATAAAGGAGAAAAAAGCTGTCTTCTAACTTTATGATAAATATGTTTTCTTTCAACAGTATGGAAAAGCAGCACAGACAGATGACAGTTGTAATTGTGTAAATTATTTCTATAACATACGATATTGGAACTTGCTATCTGTGTGAAAGAGGGAAAATTTAACTTCCCTCTCCAGCAACAGAGCTAACATATTCTTATCTACACTGTCAGTGGTAACTTGGAGCCCCCTAGCTCACAGTTCTTTTGTGATATTTTGAAGTCTATTACAGCACTGCTAATTGTGTTTGGAAACATTGATTTTAGGAAAGAGATGGAGTGTACTACATTAGAAAGCATTTGAGCCTTGGCAAAAACATACTGCATATAGTGGAAAGGAGGTAAAGATTGACTTGTACTTGTACCCCATGGGGAAAGCATAAACACTTGTTAATTATAGAGGAAGCTAACCACCGAGGTAGCTGGGGACACAAATTCATATTTCCAAACAAAGGAAACGAAACATTCGCTTATACAACCCAGGAGAGACAGGGCTGCACAGATCTCTCTGCAGTAATGAGCCATCTCCCCAGGGCAGACAAACACAGACAGCAGCCCAGAGCCACTCAGAGATGCCAGAATGAGAAAGGCGGATTGACCACAAAAGTGTGACCTTGTCTTCTCGCGGCCAGCGCCTCAACCACCCCTCACAGCAGCACAGCGAGGCCACACTGACACAGCCTGGCTCTGCCAGCACACTTATGCAGTGCTGAGGTTCCCTGCAGCCCTTGGACCTCTTACTGTCCTCCCCAGTAAGAGAGTCAGAGTCAAATGGAATTTGGGTGGGGAAGGAAGGATTTCAATAAGCCTTAACCCGTGGTCACAGGAAGACATGGGAACTCATGCCGTGCTGCTTGTCCAGCAGGCACAGTGCAAAGACCATTGCCCTCGTGGCAGCCAGAATATTCCTTTTGGGCAGTTTGTGCTCCCAGACCTTCCTTGCCCATGAAAAGTCCTGGGGCCATTGCAAGCCCCAAGGGCTATGCCCATAGCATGGCCTTGAGAATCCACCCCATTGAATTGTGAGCATGCTCGTCTGCCTGGCCAGCCCAGACCAAGCACCCAAGCAGGCTTCACTGGAGGGCAAGCAGCCCACAGGGCTCATACCCACATTGTACCCAGAAAATCACATGGATGAGGCCAGTGTCTCACGGGGAGGAGGGTTTGGCACATGATCATGGGTGCCCACGGGCCCCTGACAGAGGAAGACCCAGGGACACCGTGGTTGCTACAACAGTCACAGGGACAGAGTAGGCTGAATTTGAGCTCTGCTTCATAAAAAGGAGCAATAGCAACATCTTGACCTCTGCCTTCATTCGTGACTTTAAAGCTGCTGAAGAAAACCCAAGTAGACATGAATCCAACTTTTATCCAAGCAGAGCAACAAAAAATAAAATTCTTGCTTCCAGTGCTGTGCTCCACCCATATGGTCCTTTTTCCATGGGATTTTTACATGTAGCAGAAAACTCATAAGAATACAAAGCAGCTTGTCTGATTGCAGCTGAAATGTTGTATTTAGTGACAACATATACAGCTAAGAGGCAGGAGATGGAAGAGACTGTGCTGTGCCTCTTTGATTGTAATTGGAATATAAATAACTGTTTGCTCTAGTCAGATACATTCTGCACAGTGGGCATAAATTACGATCAGAAAAATAGTAGGCTTTGAATGTATGAGGAACAAATGTTCACCTTGTACTTCTACAACAGTAAAAGAAGGGATTGAAATCAAACTCTGTGACAAATTATTCTGTGTTGTTGTAGGCGCTCAGTGAAAATATGGGAAGAGGTAGAGCTCTCAGGCTCAATGCACAGATGTCTTTGTATAGTTATTTGTTTTCTTATTTGTATTATTCACAAAGGATTGTAGTGCATAAGATTAGTGCAGCTAGACAAAGCAAAGCCTTGCTGCATTAGCACGTGCATTAACAGGCTATCTGGGCTGCATCTGGAGTGGGTCTGATGAACTGGGAGAATGAAAACCCATTGCAGTAGCTTATGGTGAGGCTGGTATGGTGGAATGGACAAACCCCACATGCATTAGCTCGGCATAACACCAGGGAAATTAGATCAGTGAAATAAGTCTGCTTTAGCGTCTTTGTTCAGAATAAGCCAGGCTGGGCAGTTGAGTTTAGGCAGCAAGAGATGTATTCCACAGACCCCAGTTTTTATTAAAAAAAAAAAATAAATCTATATACCAATTGATTGAAAAAGGGATGGGAAGGGGGGAGTAAGGAGAGAGAGATTAAGGGAACAAGGAACATAAAGAAAGGTCAAATACTAAAGAAAAAGGTTTTCAGCAGCTTGAACAGATGGAAAGGATGCAAAGGTTTACTCTCAGTCCAGCTGATAAATGATATCTCAAAAGGGAAATGTAACAGGAGTGGAAAGATTGTGAGTCAAAATACAAGGGCACTGTTAATAATTCATTTCATTGCCCTGTGTCTTGTTTTCAAAATTGTGAACCCTTGTCTTAACCTTCACTTTGACAGAATAAAGAAAACTGATTTCTTTTATCTGTAAAGCTCATCTATTAAAAAAGCCAACTCTGAATGAGACAAGTAAAAAGGTTTCCCGTTCTTCTGAGCAGTGATTTGAACAGAATGAATAGGCAAACTCACAGAGGGCCTTTCATACAGCAAGCATTAGGAAAGCCTACAAAATTGGGGCACACTTTTCACACTTCTCTACAAAGGCCTGTTTTGGTCTAGGAACACTGACAGCCATGCTGTCAAGATAAATTCCTTTTGGCAGACCATAGCCAACACAGACCTGAAGAGACACATAATGCCTATGAACCTCAGAATTAAACACTCTCAATATCCATCAGAAACAGAATTCAGGTAAAATTGAGACAACTCCAGCTAATTGCAAGCATCTGCAGGGAATAAGGGTCACAAATCACCCATCTAGTTTGTTATACCTATCACCAGCTCCCCACCATAATTTCTTATGTGAATATCATTCAGTGTGGGCTCATTACCTTTCAAACCACAAGTGTCTGCTTGCTAAGAGTACAGAGATAAGAATATGTTTTTAATAACAGAATTCTATAAAATAAGTAATGAGATATAAGTGAAGGGAAAATTAGTGATGTGCTCTACTAACACTCAGGAGAAGCTTATTTGTACAAGATCACCTTTTCATAAAGATGAAAAGTCATATCTGAAGTATCCAGCAAGATTCTGTGAGAGACTGGAATGTTATGGTTAATGGTTTAAACATTATTATGAAGGACTTTTTGCCCATTATGGCAAAACCGTATAAAGAAGCTGCGACCACCAAACCCCATACCTCCCTGAACATGACTCCTGATTGGAACTTTGGACTTCAAGCTAAGCCACCTTAGGCAACTTGAAATAAAGGTAACACCACTGGGATCCATGGAGTGGAGATATTTACTTCTTAATCTGTCTCTGTAACTCTCTTTCTCTCCCTGCTCACTTTTGTTATTTCTTTTTATCTTTCTCTCAGCCTCACAGTTACTGCTAAATAAAATCCATACTATTGACTTTGGCACATGGTGTCCTTTGCACCTTAATTTGGGCAGAAGCATCTCTCTAATAATTTTAATAACCAGATCTTAATAGATTATCAGATGACCTTGATGTGTTAGGTTTACTGATAAAGTGTTGATAGTAGGGGACTGTGCAGGGGTGGTCTCTGAGAAAAAAAGAGGAGCTGCCCGTGTGTCCCAGGATGGACCCAGACACAGCTGAGCCAAACAGAGATACTGATGGCACCTCTCTGATAAAATGTTTAGGAAAGAATAAGAAATGGTGCACAGCAGCTGTGAGAATGAGAAGTGAGAAAAAATGGGGACGAAACAGCTCTGCAGACACAAGGATCAGGGGAGAAGGAGGGGAAGTAGGTGCTTCAGAGTCCCCTGTAACCCACATAGGGGACCACAGGGTCACCCTGCAGCTCAGGGAGTTGACAGTGGAGCAAACATCCACCTGCAGCCCACAGAGGACCCCACACCTCAGCAGGTGGATATGCCCTGAAAGGAGGCTTCAGCCTGTGGAGAGCCCATGCTGGAGCAGGTTTTCTGGCAAGACCTGAGCCCCATGTGGGAGCTCACATGGAGCAGTCCATTTCTGAAGGACTAAACCCCATGCCAAGGACCCACACTGGGGCTGTCCATGAAGGACTGTAGCTCACTGGAGGGACCCCACACAGAACAGCAGAACAGAATGAAAAAGGAGTGACAGAGAGAAATTGCTATGAGAGGATCACAACCCCTACTCCCCATTCCCCTGCACTGCTCTGAGGGAAGGATGTAGAAAAATTAAAAATGAAGCAGTGAACTTGTGCTTGGGAAGAAGCATGAGAATTTTTTTGTTTCTCACTATCCTACTTAATTATCAATTTTTAGCTATCAAGGAATTAAATTAAACTACCCCAGGATGAATCTGGGTTTTGTGACAGTAGCTGATAAATGATCTCATTGTCCTCATCAAAACCAACAAACTTTTTTTGTCTTAACCTTTTTTGAAGAGGGAGAGTGAGAGAATGGCTGGGGACACTTCACAGCCATCCAAGGTTGAATTCCACCACACATTTCTAAGAAGAGAAAAGAAAAATAGGGGGTTGGTGTTGCCTTTTTTTTTTTTTTTAATATTGGCCAAGTCATAATTTAAAATTTGGTAAGAGCAGGGAAAACCATGTGATTTGTAGTACAACACAACAGTGACTTGGTTTTCCAAGTTAACTCTTTCTGACTATGCTCTTTCAACAAGCTAGGAAATTTCATTCATTCTTCAGGATATCACACAGGGAAATGGATTTAGGCTGAGTTTGAAGACCCACCAGAATGCACTGCTGTTGAACAAAAATAAAGTTAACAATATAGTCTCTTGATTCTAGAAATGACTTAATGGTAAAGCTTCAGAAACTGCAGCTGGGGGCAGAGGTGGTCATTACTTCCCCTCTCCATTATAGCAATCATGAGAGTGATATGAAAACTGGGAGCTTTGCCCAGAGGAAGGACTTTGCTTTCAAGTGAACTCCACAGGTTCAGGGAATTTGAACTGAGCATAACATTTGATGCATTAATTGGAGCACTTGTCAAATGTAAAATTTTTTAGTGCATGATGTCTTCATTAATCATGATGCCAGTATGTGTATAAAAGCCAAAATGGAAAGAAAAGCTGAAGAGACCAGACTGCAATTACTTCTAACCCCCCAAAGGAGGGAAGAGCTTGGTAGCTCTTTAGGGCCATGTCCTAATTTTAGATATGCTTTTTGAGCTCCTGCTACCATTGTCTTTGGCAAGTGTGCTTCCAAAGTTACATCGCGCACCTCTGCCTAGTTTTTCATACTTGGTAGCCATACAAATGGCAACTGAATTAAAATTAATTTGAGTTTTTCAACAGAAGGGAGGCTGAGTCTTTTCTTCCTCCAGCAGAAATATGATTAAGTTTTTCTATTTCACTTTGTCCTACAAACAGGAGATATCCATAAATTATAGCAGCATAAAGGCTTGGCCTTTTCACATCCTGATAAAGCAGCCGTTTGAAGAATGTTTTTCATTTCTTCAACCCATTGAAGATATGCTCTGCTTTTCCCAATGGGTTCTTTGACTCTTCAAACTCACTCTCTCCGTTTAGTTGCTTACCTAATATGACATTGATATTTCCATTTATCTCATTTGTGGTAAGTGAAAGGTCTTGTCAATAGGGATTTGGCACATCTAAAAGTTTCAGTAAGAATTATTTTCCTTTTTAATGGAATCATTTCCTAATACTCAGTCTTTTAAGAGTGTCACGTTGAGCTGACAAGAAATTGTTTCTTTTAAAGGTTCCAGAGACTTTTCCCAAGGTAGCTACAACTCAATCAACATAGAAAATGGTCTTACAAAATGTTTTTGTAATTTCAAAAGGCTGGAGGTCTCAGTAGCTCCTTGCTGTGATGTGAAGAGGTGACTCAGAACCGATAGCTGGAGTGTGCCAGATTTAATTATAAAAGAACTCAATGCAGGTCAGCAAAATTCTCTTAAAGGCTAGCTTGTTCCAATATGCTTTTTATGAAGTACTGCAACTGAAATACGACATCTTCAAAAGGTTTGAGAAGAAAGTTGCCTGCTAGAGTGAGCAGGATCCATGTTACAGGGAAACAGATGCTGTAGTAGAAGCAGGGAGGTGATTAAGCCGCTGTGCTCAGCACTGTCCTGGGAAAGGTCACCAGCCAGTGCCATTTGGCAATCCCAGGAGAGTGAACACTGGCATGGAAGCTACTGCTGACTTTTTGGGAGCAATGGAGGCTGACTTCAGGCACAGCTGCAGTGCTCTGTGGCTCCCAGGGAAAGGGGCCATCTCATCTCCATCCACACCCAGCAGAGGAGCTGTCCCCAGGCAAAGATCAGAGGGGAGCAAAAAACCAGGAAAATGGGAGTGGTCTGATGAGCACCCCAGGGAAAGGGCATCTCCCCCACATACCCAAACTGTCTTTTCATGTCATGCCTTGTGACCTTGAAGACACTGTCACTCAACATTGTCACTGTAGCCAAAAAGATTCACTAAAAGATTTGATGATCTATTGAAGATTATATTTTCAGGGGGAAAAATAATCTGATATTCATCATACTTCAAAATACTTTGTACTACTTTACAGAAAGTCTGGAAGGGCTCTTACTTCAATTGCTTGGGCATCAAACTGAGGCACAAGAAGATCTAATGATCTTAAACAAAGGGATTTGTTTAGGATCTTAGCTGCTTCATGTGCCAATGACCTGATGCATGCCCCACTCTCCCAGCTGCATTGGAGCCATTTCCCTCTCTAAGTGTAGAAGCAGTTCTGCCTCTGTCCTTTTTATTTCTGGAGCCAGACACAGAAGAGACCTAGAAGACTAGGAGATAATTAATTTGTATAACTTCATGGCCCTAATACAACGTTTCACCAGGCATAAATTACTGCACCATGCAAGCAATTCTAGACTTCATTTACAAAGTATGAACCTAGTGATGACTTTAGAACACTGCAATGGTCCAGCTCTCATTCAGAACTCCTCCACTACTAGGAAAACCCTTAGGGAGAAAATTTTCAGTTTCTTATGACATAAATTATCTTTCTCAGGGAGGCAAAAGGAGAGGAAAATTATAATATCTTGACACTTGTAAACACATATTCATTAACAAAATAAAATCAACTCAGATGATGGGACTATGTAAGCAAATAATATTGGGTCTGAAAATCAGGTGTGAAAAATGTAGAAAATAATTCAGGAAAGTTTTAGAATACTTGGTGTTATATGTCAGAAGCTGAGAACCCACCACATCCCAAGCAGTGCCAGAAAACACAGAGAAGTATCATGACAGCTCCCACCAATTCCAAGTTCTCATCACACAAAGGAAAGGGGAGTTCAGAAGCTGCTACTCAAAATGGAGAAAGTTTGAGGTGCCCAGTTTTGTCTAGGGAATGATGAGGAAGCTGGAAAGGGATGTGAGGAGTGGTTTTAGGGTTTTGGGGTTTTTTTTGGTGGGGTTTTTATTGGGGGGGTGGGTGTTTGTATGTTGTTGTTTGTTTGGGGGGTTTGTTTGGGGGATTTTTTTGTTGGTAATGATAATGGTGGTGATAATGATGATGCTGATACTCTTTCTGTTTGTATTTTTTCCTGGGGAAAAAGATAGAAACTACTCCGGCACCTGTGAGGCAGCATTTAGACATAAATGATAGACAAAATTACTATTTTCTCTCCTCACTTCTTTTAAGATGAAAGGGACACTATCACTGGGTCTTTATTGCAATATAAAAACATGTCTTATAGCTGATCTGACAGATGGTACTGCTGCAGCGTAGTAGTTAAACTGACTGTGCTTACACAAACAGACAGGGCAAATGGTCTTTTGCATTCCTCCAACAAACACAGACTCCTTCTTTATAAACTCACATTCTAAAATAAAATGTATGTCACTTTACTGTCTGGATTTTCCATCTAATCAAATTTGGGAATTATGGAAAGAGCTTTTCCACTCAAGATAACCGAAATACCTTCATCCACTCTATGCAACAGCTCACAGAAACAGACCAGATTCTTTCTGAGAGATCTTTGTTCATTTACTGAGAAAATGGCTCGGTGAGACATTTGGCAAACTGGAATATTTTGTCCATGTTGGTACTGAGTCAGTGAGGAGAATAGGAGCAATCTGTTCTATTATGTCCCCATTTTCTCATTAGTGGCCAGATGTCTTTGAGAGATGTACCCAGGCAGTTCTTATTGGAACTAAGATAGGCTTCTTGCATCCAGCAATGGATGATCTTCTACTTAAAAAAATTGTGGAACAAGGGAAAAGGAGCCATATCTGAGTATATCAAGCCTTGTGTGGGAAGAGTCTTCACCCAGATTCTCTTAATTCAAAGGCACAGAATTAGACAGAGTTGCCTAATTTGTTCTGAGCTTGTTTGAATGTTGGAAATGTCTTAGAGATACATGTGCTCCTTATGTACATGTCCCTGTAATGGTTGAATGCTTACATCAATATTTAATCAAAGCTAAAGCATCACTCAGCCAAAGAAAGAGAGACAAGAAAAATAACCAAACCAAACAAAAAAAAAATGCACCAAAAAAAAAAAATCTCATCTCTTGTTTTTAACTGCAGAGCAGGCAATGTTGCTACTTTCCACTTGAATTCCTATTCCTTTCCAGCTAAGATGCAAAAATTTAAGTGGAAGAGAAGAAAAAGAAGCATTTATCAGGGGTCTCCATCAGGCAGGATTGGCTCCCTGAGCATCCCAGTAGAGTCAACTCAGTATATTCTCAAGCAGTGAAATTCTCACTCCTCTTTTAACACTTTCTGCAATCTCCCAAGACTTCTGCAGCAGAGGCAGAATTGAATCAAACAAATCCCCTCACTTATTTATTTGCCTTTCACAGGAGGATTATTTCCCAAGTATTTCCCTCCTTCTTGCTACAGGCTTTTGTGGTCCCAAACAATGAGCAGCAAGGCAAACTCTTACCACCATAGTTACCTGTCCTTTCCCTAAGACTGCACAGATTCCTGGCGTTACCTGGCTTGTATGTTCAGATGATTTTCAGCCATTTTTCCTGATAATGTGAAGTATCTTTTTTCAATGGAGATCAATAAATAACAGAGCCACTTCTAAACCTACATGGATACTCAATTTTTCCAAAAGTTCCACCTTCTTCCTTTTATGTAAAGTTTTTTTTTTGTTTGTTTTTGTTTTTGTTTTTTTTTTTTTGGTCCTGTGAACTGCTGCTTTGGTATCTACCTGGAGTCAAGACAGAGGCATTGATTAATTTTTGCTCTGTGAGAGAATACAGGAGGCCAAGAAAATTTAAAAGGAAGAGGGAGAGTCCTGAATAGCAGGTGGATGCAGACCAGCATGTTAGCAGGAGTTGCTACTGCATGCAGACAAATAGAGTCTTTTGAATATTTATAGGGCAAAAGTGTTTACAATCTGAAAAGCATCACTTTCTACATTTGAAGAACTGTGGGATTTATATTGTCCATTATATCAAGATACAGCCTAATGAACAGCCACTAGAGAAAACAGAGGGGAAAGAAATGAACTGAAATATCCCTCTGGAAATCACACTATTAATGTAAATGTCAGAGGTGATGTTTGTTCCACATGATTCCTCTAAACAATGTATGATTATGGTAAAGATTCTCAAGAAAAAGCTTCTATTTTTTTTTTTTATCTAAAGTGATTTAGCAAGAATTTTTGTGCCCCTCTAAAATCATTCATTACACTATCCATAAATGTTTGAATGTGGTATGTTCTGTGATGTTTCACTTGCTTTAGAACTTTATAACTTCTTCATCTGATTCTCTCTAATTTTCCTGGGAAACAAGAAAGAATTATTAAAAAATCCTGTTTCTGTGAAATAAGATAGTTATTTGTAAAGAAATACAAAAGCCCCTGCAGAGAATGTGTTTCCATAAACCTGTTAGACAACATATAGAGACTGCCTTTGGAAGCTGAGCACTGGGGTAACAGAAAACTTGGACTGCAACCATCATAAAGTATCTTCTTAAAGCCTTTTCAAAATGTGGCAGGAATATAAACCTCAACAAAACAGCAGGAGCGTACAGTACAAGAACAAGAAATTTCAAAGAAAATTTAAAGAAAATTTAACAGAAAGAGGTGGCTTACCTTGATGCCTTTGGAATTATACTAAGTGTAATCTTTCCCTTACTAATCTTACGTAGTTCTTCCAAAACTGAATATCATAGTCAACCTATAAAACCTAGAGGCCTTTTATGAATGTGAGATCTGTCTGCCATCAGAAACAGCTTTCAACAGACAATGCCAAATGAAATCCAATATAATTTCCTAGAGAAATGAGACATAATGCCATTATGCCCTCTTTTTCAAACTAATATAAATCAATACAATGAAAAAATACTAAAGAAGCCAGAGATAGTGTCCTTCAATACATGCTCTAGAAAAATGTCATGTACTGTGCCGGATGAAAAACCTGTTTCTGGTATCTGAGCTTCTTTATTAAATGCATTCACATCTCATCTCTGGACTTTCCTCCCAAAGGCCTGGCACAACAACCCTTCATCATGAGAACATGGTAGCAAGAGTAACAGTGGAGTAACATGATGCAAGCAGCCCTTTTTCAGTGGCATGACTCATCAGTAACCAATATATTTCAGGCAGTGTTACGATCCAATTGCAGTTCTCACTGCAAGTGGAAGAAATCAAGAGGACAGAATACAACCATGTGTTTTATGTGAACATGTCCATTTCCCAACAGCACCACTACTTTACATATCTAAAAGAGTGTCTGGGCTTAGGAGGTTATGAAGTGGATCACTTCCTTTGCTTGTGGCTGTACCTCAGAGGAAAAGCTATGCTGCATTTCTTCTGTTTGAATAGTAGTCCTCAGAGTGGGTAGATATGTCTCTGATCAGTGTAAAACTAGGTGCTCTGCCACAATGTCAGGAATCAAAGTGTTAATGCTGCCACAAGCACTTGTAGGTTCCTTGGATTTAATTTGTATCAAAGAAATTCAGGGTAAGGGAGTGTTAAGCACAAAATCACACAGAAAGATCATTTACCTTACTACAAAGAGGGAAAGACTAAGAAGAAAAGTAAGGTACTGGCATGAAGTGAAGAGTGGTTCCCTCTGTAGAAGAACTTGCCCCTTCTGTAAACCCACTGCAGATCCAAAACACCTGGGAGGTAACCAGCCTTCTCCTTTTCTGCTTGCCAGGTCTGCATCCTTGAAACTGTTCCAGTGGGGTTCTGAGCCAAAAACACTCGTTAAGGAGTGTTCCACCAATTTAAATGATACACACTGGAGATTAAACAAATGCTGTTTAATTAAAATGCTTAAGCAATTTTGATGAGAAATGCTACTAAAATAGTGTTCAGAGTTGTTGCAAACTGAAAAGCAATTAGCATACTCATACTAAAAGAAGGGCACGCTTTCAGTAATGTCCTGAGTATTATTATTGCTGAGTGCCACTTGTACTGGAATTAAAAGTGTGCTCACTCTTCCTCATCAACTGATCTAAGTGTTTTAAAATTCATATGGATGTGTGGTTACCATCAGCGCTCCAGATTTGGGAGTACTCATACAAGGCAAACTTGACAAACACAGTTCTGGAGAAACACATAGCAAAAAAGTGAATGAAAACAAACAAATAAAGATTTCTTTAAAATGGAACGTTTCACTCACTTGTTTTGGTTGCACCTGGGATTGAGTTGGATGCACCATGGTTTTCATTGTCACCAAAGTATATCAGCTACACAGTGGGTGCACATCTGGAGGGAGAAGAGAGCACAGTTGTCATCAGTGCTCACTAGGGAAAGGGATCACACCTTACAAGTACATTGTGAACATGAAAGGTCATTCAAACTTTTAACTGTGAGGTCTTTAATATGAGCTAGGTAGTGTGTGAGTCTGATCAGCATTCAGTGCAGCTGCCTCTCATCCTCCTATCATCAATTCACACCCAGCCTCTTAATGCTGGAGGAAGAAAGACAAATGTTTTGATGCAATCTTCTCCAGAGAGGGCTTTGGGAAAATGGCTTTGAGCTGTTAAAAAAAAAAATAAAAATTAGAGCATAGCAGAAAATTCAGGAGCTCCAATTCTTCTAAGGACATAATTGAATAATACCAGTGAAATGTGTACTGTGTGGGACTGAGTGCTCAAGAAGTCTGCAGCAGTGGGAAGGAGAGGGAAGATAACAAGGAAGGCATGGAGTCTGGAACACCAAAGGGAGCACATGAAGGTATTAGAAACCCCTTATCTCTGGCACTACTCAACCTTCTTACAGCCCTTCTCTCCGTGGGCTCCTCCAAACTCCTTCAACTGCTTCTCAATGAGCTCTCACCTTCAAACCCCTCCACTCCACATTATGGACTTCCCCAAATCAAGCCAGATACATCCTCAATTTCATACTGAAAAGATATCTCTCCACTAGGCTGCAGCACAGACTTCAGATTACACTTCAGACATTTGAACTCAATCCACCCTGCCAGGCACAAAAGGTGAATTATATCTATGGGGCAGTGTTGGACATACAAGTAGAGTGGGATGCAGTTAGTGACTCTACATATTAGGACATTGTGCCCTGTGAGCATTTGAAGCTTTCTCATGTCTCAAGAAAGACTAATGGTGTGCAAGGGTGGAGAAAACAAGGTCTAAAGGAGGACAAATTTGGAAAAAAGCCCAAAACCATAAAAAGATGAAGAAAATTTGGGCCCACATTCATCCTCAGAAAAGGCTTACCTTAAATCTTGCTTTTCAACTACGCCTGCATTCCCCAGACAAGGACTACACATTGCATTTTTACTGTTATCTCACGTGCCTGCCAAACATTAGCACAGGAAAACACATCCAAGCCCCTGATGCAAATGTGCTGCAAGGCCTTCGTCCAAATTTATTCCTCCAAACATAGATAGAACATTTATAGAAATGCTCATAGACAGAATTCCTTGAGACTATCAAAAGTCTGGGTGAGGCTGGTTCTTGGGCAATTTTTTTTTAAAAAAAAGAAATACACATTAATTTAATCAATGAAACTTAAGCTGCTTGAACTTTGTCTTGTCTAAAAAAAAAACCCACACAAAAATAAAAGGAGGCAAAAACCAAAGTGTAAATCAAAACCTAACCTGGCCAAGCAGCCAAGCACAGGGCTAGGTAACAAAGATATTGAGGATTTTAAGCAACACTTGAATCTGCATGAAAGATGCACTGGTTTCCCAAAAGACTGCTAAGAAAGTAACCTAACAACATCTCATGTTTCAAAATACACAGAGGATGACATCTGCCTACCCTATTTTGTATCTGACATTGCAGGCATGTATGTAAGGAGTTCATGGACCTTGTAATAATAACAGTAATAATGAGAATTCAACAGGCCATGGTTTGTCAACTGAATTTTAGTGTAAAAAATTCATTATAGAAGAAAGTCCTCTTTCATTAACCACTTTGTTGTGCTTCTCCAAAGTTGAGTTTATTAAACTGATCCAGTGATATATGACCCAAACACCTTAGCTTTATAATTACCAAGTTTTTAGTCTAATCCTGGCTGTGGCAGTTTTACAAAAAGGGTGTGAAGGCTTTGTAATCAAATTATTGACTGAATAGGGTTCTGAAGAAGTTATACAAAGAAATATTTTTGTTATAAGATTACTTGGGGATTTTGCTGCTGAACTGAAATGGACATAGGTAATTCTTATTTAACAAAATGTTTAAAAGCATTAGGGTCATATAAAGGGGTATATGAAGCCTAAAAAAGGGCACTTTCTACCTGTGGATACAAATGGTGGAAAACATGATAGTGCAAAACAGTAAAAATTGATGAGATTTCACTTGCACAACAGTCATTCAAAGCATGATTTATTGTCTGCCTAAAGAAGGCTGGAGTCACTACTGGTTTAAGCTTGTTTTAAATTGCAGGCATGCATTAGAAAAGTGTGTGCCTCAGGAAGGAATGGAATAGTGGGCAATGTCCCTCAGCCCTTCAGAGCCCTTCAATGTAGGACAAAACGAGTCTCCTTGCTAAGACTAATGGTAGTGCTGTGCTGGGGGACTTTTTCACAAAAAACTCAAGGTGAAAATAGAAAACAATGCATTTAAAGGCTAGAAAATCACTAACAAAAAGTAACAGGCATTTCTCTGATATACATAATTGCACTGAGATCACTGAGACAAACAGCCTCTAGGTCAAAAAAGCCAGAAAGGTCAGACAGATCCCAACAACAGCTGAAGTGATCTCCCTCACAAGTCTAGAAGCCTAGCTTGACAGTTCTCTATTTACAAAAGCTGTCACTGCCAGGAAAAGAACTTTACTGACACTGCTGTCACACTGCAGCAAGAACATGGTATATTTGAGAAAGAGTTACTGGGCTTCAAGAAACTTAAAACTGGCTCTGTTCCTACTGCCAGCTTAAAAAAAAAGGGTAGAGAAGCAATCCCTGGCACCAAGACCAAGTGGCAGTGGCAAGCTCACAGTCACACTGCCAATGCCTAGATAAATTTGGTCTTAGAAAGCTGGAGAGGTCCAAAGCAGAGCTGGGGTCCAGTGCTCAGGGTCACTCCTTTTGGCACTTTAGTTTAACTGTAGTGACATAGCCATCACCATAATACTCCATAATGCAATATCTGGCTAAACAATGTGTGTTATTTGTTTTACAGGCCTTGGAGATAGCCCTTTAGACAAGCAGTTTACAAGCTGTAATGAACATCACACAACATTATCCCACTTCAAAGGGAGGAGAGACTCATTACTTACACTTATTACTGAAGTCTGATCTGAAAGCTTTTTTTCTTCTTAACTCTGATGTTCCTGTCCAACCTAATGTTACATGGTACTTCTGAAGTCATGACATAAATTAATAATAATGTTCTGTGGCCATAATCTGACTCCCAGCACACCATTTCCCCAGTTACTGTTATGTAAAAGCATTTTGTTATTTATAGTTAGGCAACTCCATCTACTTCAACAATTTGAATTAAGAATGGTCTAAATAATTAGACCATTACTGTTCCCCTAATGATCTAATCTGTTTCAAGTGTAAACACAAGGGGAATAAAGCAGGTCAGTCTTGTTTTCATTGATTTTTAATGAAAAAAACATGAAATATCCTCTAACCTAGTTTGTACCTTCCTTTTTCAGATCAATAAGAAATCAGTAATAATTTTGCTTTCAGCAAACAGGGATTGTGTTCATTAAAACATTTTACTTCTCCAACCTTGATCTCACTGAATATATTTAAAAGTAGGTCACTTTGCAGGTCTTTCCTTTTTCTTTTTAATTGAAATCAATGAAGCTGACCCTGGCAGGTAATACTAATTAGATCATTAAAGAAGTAGCAATATTTTTAATTATAAGATATCCTCTATTCAACTTGGAGTTCTTTTTAAAGGAAACACATTTGAAGTCAATGTAAGGGAGAAGTTCCTGAAAAAAATTCTATGAACTTTGAGGAAGAACTTCAAATTCAGCTTTTCGTAGTCAGTGGCATTGTAACAAAGCTGAGTATGACTCTAGCACCTCTTCTCCACAAACACAAGGTTATTTTGCCTCCTGCATTTCGGGATTAAACCTCTTGTGACAAAAGTTAATCATGTCACATCTATGGACCAGAAAGTCTGTAAGACCTTGTGTCCTTCAAAATGTCTCATGGTCTCAGGTGCCATGAAAAAACTGCAATTTCTGTATGAGCTTTAGATTGAGTGACTCAACAGATAATGAATAAATCTGATCATCATGGTGGCAGTGGCTTGTTTTGTGTGTTAACAAAAACAGTCCAAACAATACTCACCCATCAAGAGAATTTGTATCAGTCACCTAAAAGGTTACTTAGGTATAGAGAAAATAATCAAATGTATGAAAATCATGACAAGCAGGTTAATTATCAGATCTTGAGGCAATCCATGAAATTCATTCAGATTATGAGAAACTGAATAAAAATCAGGCTTAAAAAGTTGCTTCATTATCCTCACACAAAAAACTTCCAAGCAGTTCAGTGCAAGGACTGAAATGAACTCTAACTTACATTGCTGAATAACTGCAAGAGCTTTCTGTCCATTCTGATGCCCTGAAGGAATAAATGCATATAACTCAGTTCAATTGTATGCATAAAATGTAATCAGTATCATCTAATACATTATTTTAACATGAAGGGATTTTCACAGTTTTTGAAAAGAGACTGTAATGGCGCACTCAGTTGGGCAAAATTAGCTCATCTTTCAGAAGAACACTTATTAGTGGAATGAAAAACATCGTGCTAAGTAAACAGCTATAATAACACTGGCACAAAGGCCAAATACATTTCAAAAATAAATAGTTATTAAAAAAATTAAGGTAGCTTATGGCTAATTTTGGAAGTATATTTTTGTTATTAGTTACAAAAAAAATAGTTGCAATGTAGATAAAGCAAAGGAAAACACACACACACAGAAAAGACAGAAAGGTGTTCAAAGTAAATAAATTGTTAAAAATAAGCCAGAAGAAAAACTGTAAAAAGTCAGTAATAAGGTAGTTAGTATGAAGAGGTTGCAAATACAGTGTATGCATTTTTTGTGTTGTATGACTGAAGACCATCTCTCTCCAAGAGCTATTTTCCTGGAGCAACATAATTAATATGGGGTTTAACAGCAGAATTCAGGCATTCAAATGCAGGTTCTGAGTTACATAAAACCAAAGGCTGGCTGACATGCAACAGAACCTCTGAGAGTCCACCCTTCACCTCTCTGAAGTGGCTCTTAGGCCAGCTGGTATCCCCAAGGGCATTTGAAATGGCACTTTACACCTGTGTATGGGCTACTGAAACCAGTACTGAAGGGTAACACTGAACACTTTGGGAGGGATTTAGCCTAGAGTGTGTTTTCTACATATGAGCTGGGTATCTAAGCTCCCATTTCAGTCCATGGCAGCATAATCAAGGCAACTGGAGACTCAAGAGTAACTCATCCTGAAGCAGACATCTATGTCAGGATAGCTGATGTCTCCCAAACTCCAGAGACTGTAATTTCTGAGACTGTACTGGACATATAAATTAATGGGTAGTGGAAAAAAAATAATTGCATACACAGATTTGAAACTCTCCACTGCACTGGGATTTTATTGCTTGGTATTATTGATAAGTTTGTTTGTGAAAGGAAAATGTAGGGAACTGTATCTTTAGAAAGCTTTGACCTATCCCAGGTAGAAATACCTGCAGTATCTAGAAGTACATTAGCTCTCATCAGGTAACACATCATATTACAAAAAGACCCAAATGTCCAGCTGAATCACACCCCAAAGTTTTCTCAGAAGAAATGCAATTGTTGCTGATGTGGAGCTAATTCAAAGCCTATGAAAGTACATCAAAGCTAGTAATCCGAGAGGAGAAAGAGAAATAAATCTCTAAATACTATACTTAAAATACTACGCAGAGTTACGGCTCCCCATAAATGTTTAACAAAAGACATCAATAATAAATGCCTCTTCATTGCTACTCACATCTGACTCTGAAAGGTTTTATTTTGGAAAATTAAATCTACCTACTCCATGGAGGTGGATTGCTCCCTGGTGATCAGTGAAGGAACTAGGCAGGCAGTGGTCACTGGGCCACACTGCAATTGCTTTCTGATGTGTGAATCCCCTTACTCAAACAGGGAAGAAGTGCCTAAAATGTCAGAAGACATATTGTATAAGAAATCTGTCTTTTCTTAGGGGCAAACATGAACTTCCCACTGAAGGCAAAGTTCTGTGGGTATATGGTTATTGAGTGCCTGAATATAGCCCAAGACTCTCCATAAGTCTTAACCAATGGTTGTAGGAGACCTTATGCTTCAAAGTATAAAACTCATCTCCTTAGACTTCTTCAAACTAGAGGCATCTGCTGTGCATTTTATCTGGAGCATTTCTGGTCCCCAGAAACACATCCATCTGTTTCCATCCTGCATTTTGTTCCCAGCTCCAATTTTGAAATTCTATCTGACTTGCCTCCCACTTTCGGTGACATCCTGGACACACAAGGGCTTCTACGTCTCTCTCTGGGTCCAAAGTGTGCATTTAAGCAATTCTAGGATTTGAATTCTGAATATATAAGCCTAATGTCATGCTCTATTCAGAAATATGCTCTGTTTTCAAAATGACTCAGAGTCCATCAAACACTTCAATTTCAGATTAGATAACAGTGTTGCGTATTATTTGTATTACAATTAACATTTATTTATGGAAGGCATAGAAGACACAGCAAGGTAAAAGGCCTTTATTCTAAAACAAGGCATTCATCTTTTTATTCTTTAAAATAAAATTTTGTGTTTTACTGTTTAATGAAAACCAATTGTGGAAAACCAATTTCTCAGTCTATGCCAACAGGAAATAATCACATTATGTATTCCAGTTATTGAAGAACCCCAAGCTTGTTTCTTGTTTATGCTAGTGTGTCGTGGTTTAGAAAATGGTATTCTCCACTTCAGTGCTCTCACTAAAACCACATGCTGCTGGCTCTCCACTGCCCCATCCCCTGCACATGGCTGGAGAGGAGAACTGGAGCCACAATAAGCAAAGACCAATGACTGAGAGATAAGAACAATTTACTGCAAACAGCAATGAGACAATAAAATTAACAGTACCAGCAACAATATAAATTTTAAAAAGTGTACAAGAGAGAGACAAATGATTCATATGGAAATGGTCAGAATTAGGGTTACCAAACTGCTCCCTCCATGTTTTACTTGACAGGAAAGAACCCCCTTTCCCTGGAATAGACTCCCTTCCCCTAACCATGGCAATGACATGAGATGGTGTAGAGCAACTTCCAGGTCCTAGTCATGCTCCCTCCTGGCTACTGCAAAAATCAACCCTGTCATTGCTGGAACCAGGACACAGTGACAGGTACTGTGAGCAGGCTAAAAACTCTGGAAATGACAATGAGAACTCTGCAAATGTACTTCTGCTGGAAGATCCTTAGCCAAGAACACTCATGTAACAGGCTGTAATGAACTGCCCTCCACTTCATCCTTTCAGCATGCAGATACTTTAAGATCTCTCTGATAGGTAACTTTATGAAAGGCATTGCCTGAAAGCATGGTCCTCATTAATCACCAATAATTCTGATATACCCAGAGGAAAAAAAATACATGCAAAGATCTCTTTCACAGCTAGATAAAAGAACTTCCTTGTCCTCTTGTAGACTCAAGTGTCTTTAATCTAACCACAGAAACAGCAAAAAACTAGGATTGCTTCTGAATCACGCATTTTCACAGGAGCAGCTAATTTGGTTTTGACATAGATGATAAAAGACAAAGTTTGTATTCAATGGTGTAAAAAGAAACTGTCTTTGTTCATATTTCAGACGGCTGCAATATTGATCTTAGGGGTATTGGGCATGAAGATGCTAATAAGCATTATTGAGCATTCATTTTTTTTTCCTTCGTATCAGTGTATGCTGTGCTGAAAAGATACAGAATTCTTTCTTTTGCCAGCTGAGTTAGATATATTACCTCTTAGATGTGCTCTTATATTTTTCATCCTTACTAGTAATTTATGCTTTTACTGTCTGTTTTACCCTCTGGTGCAGTGCAGTAGAGCCCAACAGCCTGCCCATAATATTAACATACATTGAATAAGCTGTCCCATACACCAGGAATGCATCCTGTCACCACTCTACTGCAGAGAATTATGGTATGTGAAGACTGATGCATATTTTAACCTTAAATGTGTGCCTCAGACACTGCAAAATCAGGCCAAAGACTTAGTCTGATCTAGGGCTAGAGTTCAGTGGAGTAGATAAGCGCCCTTTTCAGAAGAAAACCAAAGGCACTAACTTTATTCCAAATGTTCAACCAGGAAAAATTAAAACATGAAAAGCAGTTCTTGATGTCATTGAATATAACTTTGCTTACTTTAAACAAAGCACCTCAATCTTTGCTAGAGAAGTTACTGGGAACTATTCAGTACCTGAATCCTGAAAAGGGTAGGAGACTTGTCTGGGCAAGTTGGCTCTCTGGAAGGAGGTTTGGCACAACTTCCAGGGCAAAAACAAACAGTAAAGCCAGGCAGAATGACTGGGTTTCTGTCTTGTGACAAGCTGTGCCTTATTATGGATTTCCATACTTGACACCCCCTGTGAAAAAAATTGAAACAGGAGAAGCTGAGCCTGATAGATTACAGAACTGTCTTCCTTGTTTCCATAATAGTTGCCGCAGTAGACTGGGGTTTTCTTACAGTCTCACTACCTCCTCCTTGTCTCACAACAATGATCCATGCCCACCAGAGACACAGAACACCCCAGCATCTGGGCATTCATGTACATGCAGGCATCATTGAACACTTGCTGTCTTCAAGTTTAAGTGAATACACATGAAACTGCATTTCAACACCTGTCTCAGAGGTACGTCATCAGTTCACCACTAACTGGACACTTGCAGCCTTAGACTGCAACAGGCTGGTTTTATATACATTTGGAGTCATGACACTGGTGATTTTCTTAATAGAAGAGCAGAACCTAGAGGGATAAAAATAAGTAGCTTTTGATTCCGAGTGATTTAATAGAAACAGACATGTCCGCTGTGAAAAATTCAAAGCTTAAAAATTTGTTTTGAAATCCTAGCCCCATGGAAATCTACATTTTCCATTAGCTTGAATAAAGTCTCCGTTTTGTTTTTATAAGTCAGCTGTAGCTCTTGTTGGCTTGCCCAGAGATATTTCCTTGTCAGAGATGTCCACAGCTCCTATGATAAAAAACAGCATTTTTACCCCTGGGCCCCTCTGTATCCTTGTCCTGCATAGCCTGCTGGTTGCAGTCAAACGCAGAGTACAGGACTAGACAGCCCTTTAGTCTGAACGAAATGTTCCTGTGTTCTTAGAAGACAAAAATGCTGCATGTTCTTTAATGCACCATTAACTCACAGGAATAGTTGTCTTGCATCAGCACAGATGGATTACCCTTGTCCAACTGATTTTAATCACACTACAAAGTCACAATCCATTTAATGGGTCTTCTCTGGTACTCTGCTTATTCATGTTATCTTTTAAGCCTTCAGACATCTCCCGCAATTCTTGATACTATATTATGCTGAGCCACTCTGATCTTTCACTGAGGATGCTTTGGGAACTTGTCTGTCTTTCTGGACTCGCAGGGGGAATTGTGGGACTGCATTAGTGGACCATTAGCTCTTGAGAGTGACTTAGCCAATATAAATGGAAGTGGCATCTGAGCCTAACTGGACAGATTAATTGATCTAAATACGAAGCATCAGCACACTTAGATAAGAGCTAAAGGTGGGAGGAGGTTAGCATCCAATGATTCAGAATCTCACTGGACACTCCTAAGGCACTAACGGTCTGAAAACATGGGAACAGAAGGACATCTGTTTCCTTCTCTAAACAGAAAATGCAGTAATGGAAGGAAATGCTTTGATCACAGCGATAAACCCCGCAAACATTGCAGGCACCCATACTATCCAGCCCTTTTCCTCCTCTCTTCTATCTAAAAAGTAATTAACTTGCTCCCATCATTTCTTCAGGAAGGCAGTTACAGGCCCCCATTGCTTCTAATTTCTAACCTACATTTATTCATAGCCCCTAAATACAAGGGAATCAAAATGTCAGTGCTGAGAGTTGTGACTGGTAGCAACTCAGAAACAAAAGGTCTTTTACTGGTGCCTGGGGATCCATTGGCAGAACCACATCATTATCTGTGAGAAAAATATCTCACAAACAGCATGGATGATGAAGTCAGTGGCTGTCGTGGTTTAAACCCAGCTGGAAATTAAGCACCACATAGCCACTCACTCCCCACTTCTCTCTAACCTGCCCCAGTGGAACAGGGATGAGAATCATATTAAAACTTGTAGGTTGTGATAAGAACAGTTTAATAATTGAAAATAAAGTAAAATAGAGTAACAATGGCAAATAAAAATATCAGTAATAAAGAGGGGTAAACAAGTGATGCACAATACAATTGCTCATTGCCCCTTGACCAATGCCAGACCAGACAAACCAAACCTTCCCAAACTCAGATAGATCCCCCTTTCAGGTAACTCCCCCCATTTTATATCCTGAGCACAATGTTCTACAGTGTAGAATATCCCTTTAGTCTGTTTGAGTCACCTGTCCCAGCCATGCTCCCTCCAGTTTCTTTTGAACATTTCCTTGCTGGCAGAGAATGAGCCAAGGAAAAAGGGTTCTTGACTTAAGATAAACACTACTTAGCAAAACCCAAAACCAGTGTGTTATAAACACCATTCTCATTCTGAAACCAAAACATTGCAGTGTAACAGATACCGAGAAGAAATTAACTCTACCACAGCTGAAACCAGGACACTTACACACCTGGTACCTGATTTCCAGATATCTGTACAGAGACATATGCTTAAAAGCCCATCAGTTGAGGAGTCTTGCTAGAAGAATTCAACTGCAGTTGAAACCCAGTGCATGTTTTATCAGAGAATTAAGAAGGTCAATCACTTGCTCAGAGGCTGTCTTTCCTTCAGGTGCTTTGCATGAAGAGAAACCCATCAGCCAGCACAACAGTCTGGCAGTCCCTGGTTTAGCCAGGCCTGGCACTTCAGGGCTGCAGAAGGGGAAAGGGCAGGAGCCAGGACCTCTGACTTCAGCAGGGACAGCTAGGAAACCTCAGCCTCAGTCCTGGGGCAACATTTTTCAGATTGGTGTCTTTAGTAAACGCTGAGAGCTGGAGCCTCCCCAAAGGCTTGCTACAGTCTAAAATCAGTCTGGACAAAATCAGATATAACACTCTGGTATCAAGGAGTATCAGCTCAAGTTGACACACTCACACTTCCCTGGGAATTCACTGGGAACTGGGTGAGGGATGGCTGCCTGTCTCCTTATGCCCCACGTTTGTGAGCAAGCTCAAGTGTCCAGACATGGGTGCTACAAACTGCTGAGCCCATCCAAAGGTATCATAATGTCCAGCAGTGAGGCAGAGTTTGCAGTCTCCAAAGCTCAAAACACATCTGTCTTTCCTTCTCCAAAGCAAGAGGACTCCTAGGAAAAGGAAAACAGACTTGAGCCTGGGAAAGCTGCAGATTTACACTCATACCAGGACAAAGCCAAGGGTTCCACAGGGATATGGTGACAGCACTGGGATATAGCCCTGGGAGCATAGGACCATCAAGGGCTCTTGAGTTTTCTAACATCTTCAGAAGGCACAGGGTGGTTTGTTAATTTCTTATCCTGTACACTTCATGCACCTGAATGGTTCTAGCTATTCAATTTGGGAAAAAATGAGAAGCTCAAACCAAGCATTTACCTTATGCTGCCACTTGATGCGATATAATGTGACATACGGTGCCAGCTGCAGTCACAACCCATGTCCTAAAATAACTTAATAGAATATGTCATGACATGAAATAATAGGAAATTATGCATGACAAACTAATACCTAAAAAAGCAGTAGCAGCTGGATGTGCAATTCTTTCTTCAATAGTTCTCATAAGATGCTTATGGGAACAGTTTCCCTTCTAAATAAGAGGCACTGCACATCAACTCCCTCTGCAGTACACCAAACCATGGCAAATCCCTTAGCTCTACACAGCAAATCCTTGGCTTCTGGAGCCTTTACATTTTAATTGGTAAGATACACTGTGATACTTCTACCAAGCATTTTCACAGTTCACCATTCACGACTGAGAGCACCAACATGCCAGCTTTGATTTTGGTACAGATATTTCAAAGGCTGCCAGATTCTTCTTGATTTCAGGGAGTTGATGTGAAGTTTTCTATGCATTCTTTATCACAAGGCATGTTTCAGGAGCACTTGAAGTGTCTGCATTGTAAGATTATGTTCTGCTTTACCTTGTTTTTTGTCAGCCTGCTTAGACTTGGTGTATGAAAGGTACTTTTTAGAAGATATCATGCCTTAAAGGGTGGATAACACAAGTAAAAGTTCCTTTCTGACACTGACATTTCCCATCATACCTGCTGGACAGCATGGAAGGCTGCAAAGAGACCAGGATTATCTTTCCCAGACAATGAAATGTGCCGCTATTAGATTTTTGGGGGAAGATAAAATACTTTATATGTGCACCAAAGCAAATAACCGGTTCCATAAACAATTGGTTTTCCAGGCAAAAGAAATGTTTGTACAGTTGCAGAAGTGAACCCACTGATTCACACTTTAATGGATTGACTGCCTGTTAACATGGGAATGATAATGGCATGTGTTGCAGCAAATATTGTGGTCTTAGGCCACTTACTTTGGTTTAGATCAAATAAACTACATGTATTTTTTTTTCTAGCTGAACTTCACACTGTGGTTATTTAAACCAAAGGTCAAAAATGCGTTATTAATGACAAGCTTTTTTAAAAAATAAGTGTTTTAGAATGAGGAGGTTTTATATAAATATGTATAAATATACACATATTCCATTAAATAAATATGAAAAATAAAAAAATTCTGCAGATGCAAATAGCATCTTTGTGGAACTTTATTCTTCAATCACGTATTCTTTTTTTCCATTGTGTTTCAGATGATCTGGAGTGCAGTCATGCACCTCTGTCATCAGTAGGCTTTGAAATTTCACTATCAATAATCACATTGGTTGATAAGAAGGAATGTTTCCAGGCTTCAGAGTGTTGTTTATTTCCCAAAAGGCTTTTAATCTCCTTATTAAGAATTTGAATATCTCTCATATTTAGAGAGCTGGAAAATGCAGTTCACTTGGATTCCATTCCCTTTCATTGACTTCCCTAGCTTTTTGACATACTGATTATTCCCTAGGATTACTTTGTAGAGTCACAGATATTATTCACACTGGCATGATCAACATTATGTTCCTGTATCTCTCTCCTGTGTCTGGCATATTTGCCTTATGTCCAGAAGTGCCCTCTGCCTGGCTTATTCAGAGCACTCAGCCTCTGGAGTTCAGGCCAATAAACATTCTCATGTGCTAAGAAAAACCAATCTCCAAATCAGTCCTGCTAACATAGGCTGTGAGGAACTTTAAACCATATATGCATGCATACTTAGCAAGTTAACCTTGGAGAGGAGGGAGAAAGAGGAACTGCTATTTCATTCCACAGAATGTACAAGGTTTGTGGCAAACATCAGTCATCTTAAGCCTTTACATGCTAAGCATTTTTCTACATAAAAGCCTTTCTGGGCTTAGGAAAATTATAGAACCTCCCTGATCCTTTTATGGAACTTAATTTTTAACTTTGGGAAAAGATCCAAAAATTCTGGATCTTTACCTACATCACTTGAGAGCTGCCAGTTCTATAAAATATAGAAAAAAACTAAATAAAATTTACTGGCAATCAAATATAATAAGAAGTTGAATAATGCAAGCTTTCTGTGAAAATGTTCTACCTGCTGTTCATCAGATAACACTCAGAAAGGCTTCAGCCACCAAAGGTTGGGCCAAAATACTAAGAAATAAAATGTTATCTAAGCTACCTTCAGAATTATGAACACAAGTTAGGAATTGTCAAATACTTCAGAAAAATGCTATCAGCTGACATATTGAACTTTCTACTTCATACCTTCATGGATAACAAATAGACCATCACATTAGCTCCTGGAATGCAATTAGCATTAATAGCTACATAAAGTAAGCAATTAATTTCAAAATATGATGGACACAAGTACAGTTTCTTCACCATAACAACCAAAAGTTCCTCTTTAAAACCACAGCAATTCATCTTGAATGACTCATGTAATATTACTTCTACACTTAACCAGCATAGGATGCTGATTCAACCTCAACAATGCCTTTGCTTTCACAAGAATAAAATCCTCATAGGCAATTTTACAAAAAATATATTCTTAATCCTCCTTTTACGTGAAACAGGATGACAAAAGTTTTAAATGTATGGATTTAATTCTTGGTCTGTGGAAAACTTTTGTCTCTGCACTTTTTCCTTCATAAACATAAATGTTTGCGACAACCTTGGGAAATCAACTTTCCTTTGGGAATTATCGTTGACTTCTAGTATACATGTCCTGGCAGAGATACTAAATAAGGGTTTAAAATCAAACAACAATTCAACAAAAGTATAGGATTTTTTTTGGTTACAAATTTAGAAACATTTTCATTGCATTTTCTAGTGTTTTCAAGCTTATCTCTCAAAGAAAAAAAAATAAATTGATTATACTGCATCCAAAAATAATCTGGTTTTAGCAACATGAAAGAGATACTGATAATAAGGCTTAAAAACATAATAGAATATTTTTTACAATATTCAGCATTGCTTCTTTGAAGCAACAAGATCTGCAATGTACAGATGTGTATAACTGGTCTAAAGCACAAACCCACTGGAACAAATAATTTCATTTTGAGAAAACAGCAAAAACTCTAGTCATAGTATGTATACACAGGGTAGGAATGTCCTGCCTGCACTTTTATTTCAGAAGGATCAATTAGAATAAAAGTACTAACTGTGGAAATGAATAGTGAGATACTGATACTGCAAACATTAATCTGTTGTGATGTTTCAGAAAGCAGTATGCAGAAACTATACTGGGAGATAGGCATAATAATCTGGAACAGGAAATTTATCGTTTTAAAATGGTGGAGAATCTCTATGGGCATTCATTCATTAACCTCTTTAGGTAGGTATTCTGTGAGTTCAAATAGTCAGAACCTCAGAAGAATTCTTGATTGAATTACACAGAAGAATACTTCATTGAATTATAAACTGAGGAAGACATAAAAACTTCTGTGACAAACCTACAACAGAAATAAAAAGCAGGAACCTCTATTTTATCATGAAGTGAATACCTGGTATCTCAATAACACTGGAAGAACAGCAGTAGCTTAAGATAATGCCCTTATTCTCTTTACTTTGCTGCTTTGTCTAACTGTTGGAAATAAAATCTGCATGGACCAAAGGTTGCAGGGTTGTTAACAATTTTTGTTGTATTCCATGCTTTCTGCTTAGTGATTTACATATTTTTCCACTTATTTTAAATAATTTCTCATAATGTGAAAATTGATGTCTTTATAAAATTAGTATATAATTAATCTAAAACATTCCACATATTCATATGAAGCTAAGTGCAAAAAGCATGCTTATAGAATTATGTCTAACACATTCAAGAAAAAAAAGAGAAGGAAGGTAAGCATAGAGTAATCTTTCTGATAATAATCCTCTTATTCCCCAGACTCCTTGTGTTTGAATAACCAAACACAAGATTTTGAACAGTCTGTCACACACAAAACGTTACAAAATAGTATTGAATAAAAACAGAGAGAATTTAATCTTTTTATTACTGTGGAAAAACCACACAATGCTTTTAAAGAGGCCCTGAAAGGAATGAGGAAACAATCAGCAGAAGGTCAGAGAATCATGGGATCACTGAGTTTGGAAGAAACCTCTAAGATCTGTCCAGCTGTTAACAGAGCATGGCCAAGTCCACAACAAAACCATGTCCCTAAGCACCACATCTACATTTTGTTAAACTTCAAAGGACACCACCACTTCCCTGGGTATTCAGTGTTTGACCACCCATTTTAGTGATGAGGGTTTTTTTAATATTTAATGTGAACCTCCTCTGGAGTATGTCCATCCTTTCCTCTCTGCCAGACAAAATCAGACTTGAACCTTGAAGACAACAGGGTAATGTCAAGAATAAATTGTGACCTTTCTCTTTAAATATTCACAAGTGTTGTGTGCACGCAGTCTGCATTTCTCTCAAAATACTCTGTCAAATATGCTCCAAGTACTGGAACCTCCAAAGCTTCAGTGAAACACTTAGGAAAGCTGCACTGCATCTGAGTAGGTTGTACTTGCAATGATTTGCTGCATCTGCCATTGGTAAATCTACAGACTTGTCTGGCCTTTGCTGTAATGCTGATTGTGCAGAGGATTCCCTACACAGAAAGTGAGGTTGGGGTCTTCCATGGTCATTTCATTGCAGGTTAAAACCTGTGCAGCTATGAAATTGCTACAGTTCTCCCTTCGCCCCTGTATGACTACCCTGAGATGGCAGGGACTCCTGATTGTGCTGAGCTAACATGCTCCAAAATAAGTTGGGTTTTATTATCTCGGACACTTTATAAAAATTTTAATTTGTAAATATTTTGAACTCTATGCTTTCTGTAATTTTTAGTGTCTCAGGCCGTATGCTTTGTATGTCTCACTACAATGTGCATCTTGTTGCAGAGCATTGCTGGCTCATGCTCAGTACATACATCACTAGATAACAAGGTGATTTTCTACATCAGTTTCCTCCATCTTGCTTTTATCCAGTCCAACATCTTGCTCTTTCTTGCATTTGTTCCTACCAAATCATGGAACAAAAAATTTCTTTGAGTTTTAGAAGGATTTGTGCACTCAACTTCCTCATGTGTTTTGTGAGACTCTTCCCTAGTTTATCAAGGCAGTTTGAATTTCTAATTCTATCCTTCAGTGTGATTTCTGTTCCTGCAAGGTACACTCTTATTTTTCATTGAAGTCATTCATGAAAATACTGAATAGCCTCACTCCATTGAAGTACTTTACTCTGCACAGTCCCCTGGTGTGACAGTGAATGACAGTGATAGAACTTCCTCTTGATGTGGCATGCTCTACAGTTCTGCTTTCACTTTGCAGTAGTTTCAGCTAATTCAGATTTCCTTAGTTTCTTTATAATACTGTTAGAAGAATATGATATTGCAGCATCAGAGATCTTCCTGAAGTCATGGTAATTTTATGTTAACTGCTTATTTCCAAAAACAAAGTTTAAACTGTGGCCTGATCTTACATTGATGGAAGATAGACATCATATTTGCTCATCTGTCAGAGCTTGCTCAGCCTCCAGGAGTCCTCAGGAAAAGTTACTATAGACTTCTGGTTGCCTCAGCCAAATTTGCTGCTGCTGGGATTCTATTATCTTGAAACAGTGAGATGATGAGTTCTCTGAGTAAAACAAAAGAGGTTCTGCATTTCCTGGCTTTGAACAAGCTGCCTGCTGTCAGACACGAGCAGCGAGCAGAGCTAGGCTGCCTGCCCTCACACCCGGAGAGGTCTCTTCTGGAACTTCCTGCACTGATGAATCACACAGCTCACCACATCACCTGCCCACTGATAACTCCTTACATCTCTCAACAGCCTAAAATAAGCAACTGAAACCAAGAAAAACTTTAGGTGTGGCAACTCTATAGTTCAGATACCAGTAACAGCCAATATTTGCAGCTTCCTTCTCAAGATCTTTACAAGAACATAACTTAGACATTTTGAAACTTCCTGCTGAACTGCTATCATGTGGAGAAATCAAATAAGAATTTTAAAAATCTTTTTTTTTCCTCTCTCTCAAATGAGATAGATACAGGGAATTATTCTTGTGGAAATACAGGCAGACCAGGAATCTTCCACCAAAGACTGGGAAGCCTGGAAGCCCAAAGACCCCAAAGACCTCCACAGATTTCCAAAGGTTCTGAAGTCAGAAGCTCTGAGCCTAGGGCTTCCACGGTGGGAGGTGGCAGTTTTTCAGATGGATATCTGTGAGTACTAAAATAGATACTTAAAATCCAAATCATTACTTCCTTTTCATCTGCTGTATGACCTAAATAACCCTTTACATACCTCCAATGACAAAAGATTACAAAGAAAATTACTGAATGTTTCTCATGTGACTTTCACAGCAATTCTTTCTACTAGTTAAGAGCAGAGCAGGGAAATTTTTTCAGTAAAATTTACATTAAAAAAAAAATTAAAACTAGAAAATAAAAATAAATAAAAAATAGACTAAAACCAACAGACAAAGGAATATGTCAATTAAAAAAATATTTTAAAAAAACACATAATTAGAATAATTTCAATTTTCCATTACTTTCTGAGTTATAGCATATTGTTTCTGATACGACTAAAATCATATTTGCTTTGTGTGATTCACTTGGCTTAGCTATGTAAAATATGCAAACTACCATTCCATTAAGTTATAGTTAGAAAACATATTTTACATTATAATATCTTGATGCTATCTGATTAAAACAATTATATGGTTCTGCATATTTTTCTCGTTCTGTGGGAAGCTGGTAAATTATATTTTTGTTTGATTGTCAAGTAAGTCAAATCTGAAAGTGTCAAAGCTAAATTCATAATCTTACCAGCTCTGAGGAGATGAGAGGAATGTGTATACACTAAGTATAAGTGATGTTATTTCCATCCAAATGAAATCCTTATTTATCCAATACTGGTGAGAAAAAACCATGACTTAAAGATCTAAATTTTGTTTGCATTCTTTCAACAGCTAGTATAGCTGGAGGGAAGCTGCTTACACGTGCTTACACATTTCCTACCTATATTTGTTTCTATTATTTCCTATAAGGTTTGCAAATCCTTTGTTATAAATATCTTTTTCCATGCTTTGTTCTACATTTCATGCCAGTACATTTGCATACATACAGAAGCTTCCAGGTAAAAACCACTGCCCTGGTTTTAGACTTAGGGCTAAATTTGGGGCTTCTCAATTCTACCCAAAAAAACAGTAATACAGGTTTGTGCAGAGAGTAAAAACATCATTCTGTTAATTTTAGAAAATCCTGAGAAATTCTACACCCTTTACTGAATACAAGCTGGGATAAACTCAATGTCATTATTATGTGAGGGAGAATTAATCTGAGAAATATAAAATAATCAACTTGGCTTTAGAAATACTTCTTTTCTTTTTAATAATAACAATTACTACAATAGAATGAAATATATCATGTTAATACAAAACCATAAGCACTGTTATCCAATACTGATATTTTTTCCTTGGCTGTGGAAGATTAGAGACTTCTTTCAGAAACTATTGTGCAGGTAATTCCACTTGTACAGAAAAAAGGCCCTTCTCTTACAAAACAACCTTCAGAGAAAAAGAAAAAAGGAATATATATTTGAGTATCATCTTCATATGAAGCTGAGATATCACCTGAATATGTATCCATACATAAATGGAGAAGCACTCCCAGTTCTCAACATTTACATGCAGACTGACTGCTCAAAAGATAAATAAATAAATATAACTTCTAAGTACCATGGGGAGTCAATTGCTCAGATGTGGTAAAAATAGCCTCCTGACTTCTCTCCTGTCAGAGCAGATTTGTTTTTAAGGCTGTGAGACAAGCATGCAATGAAATACAATCTAGATAATCCATTTATTAGTATAGGCAATTATTTGAACACCCTGAATGAATAAGGAGATTCCTAAAAGGACTTTTTCCAAGAGATCTGTAGATAAATGGATGCCTACTGTTACAGGAATCTTTAAGGAAGATTAGAGAGACCTGAACCTGGGCAGAAAATCAGGTACCAGTGGCATCCCTGAAGGTAAAGAAGACCTGTCTAAAGAGAAATCATACTTTACTAATTCTTTCCTTACCTCTTCTGCATGGAAAAACGTGTACTGTGCGATAGGATATCTCTAAATGACAGGAGAAAATAAGAAAAAGTTGATGATAAAATTAACATAAATGAATTCTGCCTCTCCTCCATATATCCCACCTAATTTAGTGATAGTAATTAACAATGAAATTAGGTACACACTCAATTTCCTGAGATGATAGGCAATGTTTGCTGACTGTCTCTGTAAAGTTAGAGGCATTAGAGGATTCTGTCACTGAGTGTCAGTGAACTGGAGTCTAGAATTCTCTATATAGAAATTTTCATAAAGATTTCTATTCAGTTGAGGTCTCAGCAATAAAACCAACAGCTGAATACTTTAAAGTCTGATCTCAGCCTGAAAGACACCACAGCACTGCCAGCGTATTTGTTCAGCTTTAATAATAGCTGCTGGTTTATGATACTGCTGATAAAGTAAGCAAATACACAGTACCATTCTCCTCCTCCTGATAAGAATGCAGAAATCTCAATATGTGATTTTGTAAACAGATAATCTTTAAAGAGTTTTTCACCTAAAGCTGGAAAACAATATTTGATAACAAAAGCACCAAAAATAAATATATAGAAAGGCTTTTTAAAAGGAAGCGAAAACTCAGAGGAATTTAGATACTTGAGTAACATCAGTCCTCATTGTATTAGTGATGGGCATGAGCTAAAATAAACAGTCCCAGTTCTAATTAGTTATTTTCACACTCCTTTAACTAAATATTTGTTTTGGACAAATACACAGATTATTTGTGCTGGAATCTGCAACCTAATCCAGGAGTCCCTGTGTTGTGGCTAATAAACACTGGTAGCTGAGAAGGGCTCATGCCTGAGAAAGCCTGCTCAGCTCTGACAGCTCATCTGGCACAGTGTGCTGTGTCTACCCACTATCTTTGTGCTGCCAGTATTCCTTCAAAGCTAGGTGCTGGAAACATTTGCTAAGAAATTATGAATAAACCCCTTGCAGAGCATATGAAACAAATCAAAGGCTTTGGGGATGTGGCTGTTCTACCCTGTAGACGGTCTGTGCATGCACACTGAGCCTGTGCTCCAGGACGTGAGGATTTAAGCTCCGGCAGCTCATGCATTACACTCAGAGGTGTCTGATGTCGACTGCAAGTTTTAGTTTTGCTGTCCTTACAGAGCACAGTCATCCAGCATGTGTACTCAAGATGTGTCTGGAGCTTACCAGATATATGCCAGTCTGAACAAACATACAAATTCTTCCAAAGTCCTGTCCAAAAAACAGTAGGATAGGCCTTCAGTGTTCAGTGTGTCAACCCTGAGGCTTGCTATGAGCTTTTTGTGGGTGTTTAAGAGAGAAGCAGTCACAAATGTCTTTGGTTCATCCAAGCTGGACAGGATCATACTCAAGAGGGACACAGGGACAGGGTAAAGTAAAACAGATCTCAGAATTTGTTGGTCCATGTCTGGGTCCACACTGAAATGTGACTTCCCAATCTCTGAACTACAGCAGCCCTTCTGAAAAAGAGATAGTTACAGCCGTGCACAGACAGACACTTGCAGAATCTGAGAAAACTCTTCTCCCCTGGTCAGCTTTAGGTTAATCAACTTCCCCTGCTCCTCTAGAGAAGATCACTGTAGGTACCTGTCAGGTAATGCATCTCATGAGATGCTAGCAAGAGTTGAGCTCTCCTGTCCAAAAGGCACAAAAGTTTTCTACTTTTCCAGTCTCAACACTCAAGGCAAAAAAAAGCATCTGGAGGTGAGAGCCTGTTCAGTTACTCCCTGAGCAGAGACAAGATGCCCTCTTGGTGGCAGAAAGAAAGAGGCAGAAAGCAATAGGAAGCCAACTAAGCCACAGGCCATGCAGCAATCTGTTATTAACATTAGACACCTGTCAAGTGCTTTACAAACGTATTGTATCCCTACTTAACCTCTCTTCAGATCCATTCCTCCATGCTTCTTCAACAAGATGGTGGCTGAGCTGGAAAATATATTTCTTGCTGGCTTCAGACTTTGCCAGGAATACAGCTGCTACTTTTTTAGTTCCCTTTATATGCTCTTCATGCCTAGCAAAAATGTTTGGTGGTTTTTTTGGGTTTTTTTTTTTGAGAATAGGTTAATTATAGGGAATTCCACAATATAGAAAAGGCAAGTTCAAAACACTCAGCCTCAAATTTTAATGCAAAAGGATAATCCATGCTTATCTGTATTTTCTCTTCTCTGCCATCAGTACCAGGTTATTACCTACTGCCCCTTCAGCCAGAGGAGTAAGAGTTCACCTTGATTTTATTCCACCATTCTGAGAAACACATTTCTGCCAGCAGTATTCAGCTGAACCCTGTTTAAAACATATAAAATCAGTGGAGCTCCTTCACATTCCACCCAGACAGAATTAAGTTTAGCCTTTTCCTTTCCTCTCTCTCTCTGATATCCTCTTCAGCAGGCAGCACTATGCATGAGAAGCACTTGTCTGAAAAGCTCCAATATAACATGAGCATTTAGGCTGAGTCCTCTAGGGAACAGCTCCATAGTGGTTTTGACAATTTCCATAAAAACTTCTGAATGTCACATTTTTGGTGAACTTTGCCTCAAAATACCACTTTCCTAGGAACCATAGATGGTAAAAACAAAGCAGACAGCACTCTGATTCAGACTGGACAAAGTTCAGACAGAGGGTGAAGGAAATGAACTCTGTGTGCTGAGAGGAAAATCATCAGCATCTTCTAGGTGTCATTACAGCACTGAACTAGCAGACACCAGAGCTACACAGAGAGATTTACCTTAGGCAAAATGAAACTGCTTGTCTAGCCCAAGAGAAATTCAAGCACTGAGCAAGAGGGTGCAATTTGCATCTGCTGAGATGCTGTTGAAGTTACTATTTTAAAAATCTCCTCTAGAATGCAACCTCTCTATAAGACAGTTTAAGACTGCTGAGGTGATATCACATAACTCCAGACTTTAACTCAAGTGTAATTTGGGGGCTTTCATCATCTGTTTTAGATATTTCTTTCAGGATTAGGAGAATTGCTCATTTTCTCCTTTTACTACAGAGGGTTAGGCAACAAGCCCAGATACAGAAGGCTGTTGTCAGATGAACTCCCCTTCAGCTGACAAGGGACAGTTTTTAACATGAAACTACCATTTCAAACAAAACCATCACTGCTTTTCCCTCTGCAACTTAGAGGAATCAAACTTCAACCAACTGAGCTAATCCATTCTCTTTCTTCTTTTTGCCATGGATGAATTAAGAGGTAGTCGGTTTCTGAGTCAGGAGTAGAAAAGAGCTGTGAAACAACACAAAGAAGGAAAGAGAAAAGGAGAAAGCACTAGAAACTGTGCAGAGAGGAATTTGTCCCTATGTTGATGCTGAAGGTACCACACTGGTTCAGATCTAGCAGACTAAGTGTCATATAAACCTGGATGAGGGAGATGATAGCCAAAGTAAAGCTATCCCAGGAAGAGGTGAAGCATGGAAATTGTCAACAGATTTATTAACTGTATTCCGTTTTGGGATCCAAAACACATATTTGAGCTAAATATTTAGGTGTTTTTAATGACCAGTGTATGAAATAGACAAAAGACTCTTTTACATTACAGGTTATGAAAGACCAGCAGGAGTATGAAAAAGACATGAAAAAGAGGAGGTAGAAAAAGTGGCAAAAAATCCAAGAGGAATAGGAACTTGCCTGAAGCTGACATCCAGTAGGTTAAGTCTCGCAAAAGGGAAAGAGCTTCACTTGAGCTCCATGAAACTTCACTTTATGAAGTAAAGAGCCTCATTTAGACTTAATAAATACCAATAAAACACTATTTATTTTGTCAAAAACACATTTAAGAAAAGGAAAAAAATACCAAAAAATCTTTCTGGGAAAAGTATTTATATTCCTATATTCTGGTTCCAACATCTGCATGTTTTTTGCAACTTCATTTTTCAAAAAAAGTCAACAAGAACACTTTCCTTGAATGTAAAAGGGGTTTTTTTTAAGAATGTAAAGGCATATATTCCAACTCTTGTGTCTATAGACTAAAATCCAGTGGCCTGGTTTTAAATTGAGCAGAATAGCTGTATTTTCCACCAGGTCCAGTGAGGGTAATAAAAAAGACAAAATAAAGATTAAATGAAAAATCGCCCTACAGGTTTGTGTCCCATGACATTTAAGGCAGTCAGTGTATTTTCTCCTTGTCTGCTGAATTTTGGCAGTTGTACCAAAGGTGTCTGCACTAACTGAGACAGCCTCAAATGAAGGTGCCTTAGAAATGACTCCTGTGACTGCTGCCCAGGCCTGTGTCTAGCAGCAGGGACTAAAGGAGAGTGGGACTTACACAAACAGCACCCTGTGCTTACTCTACACTCTGCCTGTGCCAGGGAGCAGGCAGCTCAAAGGGAGACACCCAACCTAGTGCAGGATTTGGGTGGGGCAGGGTGGCAGGGTCTGTCTGAACTTACACAGAAACCTAGTTTTGATGGGTGGTCTGTGCCAGGTCCCTCAGGAAGCCTTATTGAATGTGTTTATAAAGCACAGAAGGACTGAGCAGACCAGAAAAGCTGAGAAGATTTCCATCTGTTCAGCCCCTCTGTGATCTTTATGTACCACAGAAAGAAGCCAGTGAAAAAAGACAGGGAAGCAAAGCTGGGGTGAGCAATAGCAGGGAGTGAAGAGCTGAGAAACTAAGAAAAATTTCAGTCCCATGTTTACATTTGACAAGGTAGTGAAAGAAGGGCTGAAGTGGATCTGTCTCTGTCTCTCTAACATAATCTTGTTACTGTGCTCTGGATTCCTGGTTTTGACACCACCCTTCACCTTGAATCAGCTTTGGTTAACAATCCCTAGCCACAGCCTTCCTGATCCCACGTTTAACAACCCTCTGGGGTTAAATGGGATTGGCAAAGCCTGGTGAGATTGAGCAGGGCTGCTTGTTCAGTTTATGTCAACTCTGTATCCTAAGGGTATTCTTCATCAGAGCATCTCATTTTCCATAAACTGTTCTTTTAAATGCTTGACTGATCACTCAAAGTTGGTCATATGACCAATCATGTACTACAGCTACCCCAGAAGTCCAGAGAACACAGCTTTCATTCTCTGACGTCTTTATAAAATAAATCTAGTTATTCACAGCCAGGGTGGGCTTTTACTTGCTAACCAAGGATGAACTCTATGGGTGAAAACAGCAGTAAGAGGGATTTATCCGACAGTCCTTGGACATTTGCAGTGCACACTTTTAATCCTGACCCAGTTATGCCTGTTTCCTCCATTGATCATCAAAGGCATTTAAACACTTAACTCAAGTTCACTTTTTAGATACCAAAGGTTAATAGTCTCATAAAGTTACTGCCCAAAATTTTACAGCTTATCAGGCTTCATAAACAGCACTACAGGATAACTGCTGGTAATGGACCCAGCCCTGCTTCTGTACTTTCAGACCTCCTGTTCTCCTTCTGGAAACCCAAAGAAATCTGTCCCTCATCAGCTCTGCCCCCATGCCAGTGATCTCAGCAAATTACCAAAACCAGTCTTTACCCCTTTAACAGCCCCTCAGGGCAAACCAAGCTCAAGTTGCACTGTTTGGCTGCTGAGGCACTGGATTAAAATTGAAATAGTGGGAATAAATTAGCCCTGACATTTGACTGGGAAGATTAGATTCCCAGAATCTGAATAAAGTATTTGTGGACCATGAAAGTGATACCCTGATGAGGTAAGAAAGGACTTCTGGGTTGCTTATGGCTGTTTCTCCTCTTGCAGCACAAACTCAGTCAAATCTCTTCAGGCTCCTACTGGTTTTTTTAATGATCATAAGTACTTTCTAGCAGTAACCATGCCATTTTTTCTCCCTGAGACTGCATCTGGAAATTGGAAGTATATCTTGTTTCTTATCTTATTTGCTGATTTTTCTGGATTATTTTAAGCATCGGTGGAGCCTACATGGATTTAGATGAGTAGGTGTGCAGGGACTGGGGGGAAATTTTCAGGAATCATTATGTTTTTTCAGTTCCTTCCACTGGCACTTGATGGAAATCTGGGTTCTTCACTGTGTGCATACACTGAGCAAAAGGAACTGGGATGTACAAGAGGAAATATTCATGCAATTAAAACACACATACACAGATTACTGAGACAATTGAAAATTAAAATTCCCCAGGGTGTGGTATTGAGAAGACTGTCAGAGTGAATACAGCTTTGAGGAGCAGCAAAGATGCTCTCTAAGGAGAAATCAGATAAAACAGTTGAGCATGAAAAGTATTCACAAGGGCATCCCTGATCACGACAGCCATTGCACAGGAGATGGATCAAATCCATATTGTAACTGAAGTAAAACCTGCAGAGGGAGCTCGGAATTTCCTCAGCATAGGGGGATTTTCCCCAAGGAGGAATTTTGCATAAACAGCCTTTGTAGAGGAGGTGGAGATGCTACCCAAGACAGCATGAACAAATTCACCCAAGAGATGCTGTATAAATATTTGAAGTGAGAGAAAAGCTTAACACAAGAACTGTCTCAGATATAAAGGAAATGCCAGGCTCCCCTGGCTGGGCAGCAGACAAAGTCACAGATCTGTGCTGAAATAAAAACAAGGGTCTATGCATAAGAAACACTGATGATCAATGACCTGTGAGAGGTAAAAAACAATCCAAAATCTGTCCTTGCTAAATCACAGACCCCATACTGAGGTGATGAACACCAAACCTTTCTGATGGAGACTGTTTTATTGGAAACAGAGAACCCACACAAAAGAGAGATTGAGGAAACCAATTATATGGAATCGGCTCCCCCGATTCACTGGGGGAGCCCTTGCAGAGGAGAGGCCAAACTGAACCCAAAGACGATCCTTCCTTTGCTTCTGCACCAGGAATAAGGTGTATGAGTATAAGGGGCACTTGAGGAGGCTTCCCGAGCACTTCACAGATGGAGGGACAGGGACTGAGGAGGTGAGAGAATAATGAGGGCTGAAATCAGCACTTACAAGTGTTGTGACACCAGGAAAAAAGAGGCAAGGGGGTGGAATCCGTGTTTTAGCTCATCCTGGATGACTTCTGGAAAAAGGAATCCAAGAGAAAGTAGCCAGCTCCCAGCCACATGAAGGCACATTAGAGAGAGCATCCAAGTAATGAATGGTGTTACATCCAGTGGGCAGCCAGTCACTAGTGGTGTCCCCCAGGGATCAGTGTTAGGCCCAGTCCTATTTAATACCTTCATAGATGGTCTGGTTGAGGGAATTGAGTCCACTTTCAGTAAATTTGCAGATGACACCAAGCTGGAAGCAGGTGTCAATCTGCTGGAGGGAAGGAGGGCTCTGCAGAGAGACAGGCTGGATTGATGGGCTGAGGGCTCTGCAGAGAGACAGGCTGGATTGATGGGCTGAATACAACAATATGAGGTTTAACAAGTCCAGGTTTTGGATCCTACATTTTGGCTGCAACAACCCCATGCAGCACTACAGGCTGGGGACAGAGTGGTTGGACAGCAAAAGGGACATGGGGGTGCTGGTTGACAGCAGCTCAACATGAGCCAGCCCTGTGCTCCGGGGGCCAGGAAGGCCAATGCCATCCTGGCCTGCATCAGGAATGGTGTGGCCAGCAGGAGCAGGAGGTCATTCTCCCCCTGTGCTCAGCACTGGTGAGGCCACACCTCGAGTTCTGCGTCCAGTTGTGGGCCCTCAGTTCAAGAAGGACATTGAGACGCTAGAGTGCGTCCAGAGGAGGCAACGAGGCTGTGAGGGGCTTGGAACACAAACCCTGTGAGGAACAACTGAGGGAGCTGGGGTTGTTTAGAATGAAAAAAAAGGAGGCTCAGGGGAGGGCTTACCGCTCTCTACAACTTCCTGAAGGATGGGTGTAGTCAGGTGCTGGTGAGTCTCTTCTCCCAGAAAACCAGTGACAGGATGAGAGGACACAACCTCAAGCTGCTGCAGGGGAAGCTTAGGCTTGACATTAGGAAAAAGTTCTTCACAGAAAGAGTGAATGGGCATTGGAATTGTCTGCCCAGGGAGGTGATGGAGTCACTGTCACTGGAGGTGTTTAAAAAAGACTGGACGTGGCACTCAGTGCCATAGTTTAGTTGATGATGTGGTGTTAGGTCTTAGGCCGGATTTGATGATATCCAAAGTCATTTCCAACCTAGTTAATTGTGTGATTCTGTGATTTATTTTTCCCTGTGGTTGTTTCAGGAAAGGAGGGGTGAGCAGGGAAATGCAGACTGTTTTACAGAGGTGAGTGCCTTAGTAATGCATGGAGTTTTAAATGCCACACTCTTATTTTGTTTCAACTTTTTTCATATCCTGCTCCTGGGAATTTCCAAAAATTATTTCTTTGAAAACTGCATGTATTTCATGCAGTACATTTTCATTTTCACAGGATGCATTTAAATACTCTCTGTCCTGTGCTAAACAGTTAATATTCCAATATATTCCAGTACTACAATAACTCCAGTCCTTGTGAAGTCTAGCAGCTGTTCCTATTGCAATGAATTAATTTAATTAAGGAAAACTAATTAATCAACAAGTAATCTGACTTGCAATCTGCCCCTTGATAAGCATTTTATATTGAGATTCAAGTCATCAGAACTACCTCCAGCATAGTTTTTAAAAGCTGATAAAATGTCCCCTGACTGGAGTTTTCTAGAGAAGCAAGGTGACTCCCAGGAGAGGGGCCATGGCTCTGCTGGGCAGTCACGTGCTGGCAGTGGGTGCTGACCAGGCAGAGCAGCCTGATCACAGCTGATGTCTCTTCACAATGAAGGAAAAAAGGGAAAAAGTGGTTCTGAGCTTACTGGGTCTCAGAAAGACAGAAATGTGGATTTCTCTGGCAGATAGTGAGATACAGGAATTTGTTCTGAGACTTTCAGAGCACTGCAAAGAAAATGGTACATCAGATTGAGGAGTCCCCTGGACTGGCATTTTTTTGGAAACAAGAAATTAAAGTCAAATCCTGGATTGGCAGAAATCCAGAAAGTCTCCACCAGTGGTGTCTACCACAAGTGTGGCCAAGCAAAACCAGCACATCATGGAAGAAAATCTTTCTATAAACACCAGTGAATGAGGCACAGACACACATTAAGTCATGGGAAGCATTGGGTTGATGATAATGAAAGGTCAAAGGGAAGAAGTAGACAGCTACAGGAAATGAAATCTCATTTAACAATGTGTTTCATTGCAGCTTCCTTTAGTTTCAAAATATTCCCATGTACAGTCAAAATCTGTGTACCCATATGTATATGCCTATGCTTATATACAAACATATATAATATATGGAGATATATTTAGAGAGAGACATATCAGTATAATTTCTGTCCAAGGTGAAAACCTAGATCAGAAAGGTATAATCATACATTTCTCATGGAAGTTTAGTTTTGTTATGCAAAGGGATAGTTCACTGTTCTGCTCACAAGAAAAGAACATCCCTATGCTTCAAAAGCAATGGAGAGATGGGTTTTGATAAAAAAACTACAACATGCTATCTTCTGCTATCGTAGAAGAGTTTACTTATGTTACCAAACAGTGCTGATGGTGTACCCCTTATCTTCAGAGGTAATAAGCCACATCTTGTGTCTGATATAAAGAAAACTATATGCTTTTTCCAGCAGGTCATTCTGCTTTAGAGTAAAAAGTACACTTATTATTAAAAACAAAAGACACAAAACAAAATCCACAGCCAGAGAAAGTTATTAAATTCAATGACTGTGCATTTTTCACCAAAAACTCCACGAATCCTGCAGAACAACTCCCCCTCCTCAGCAACTCTGTGTGTTCAGTGTGTGAAAGATTCAGAGGCACCACACAAGTTGGCTATTTGTCAGTCTGTCAGCTACAAAAGCCCAAATGAAGAAGTGTTTTTTTTCAAGTTCCTAAGAATTTAAACCCACAGTCCTGAAGACATGGATGCAACGGGTATACATTGAGACAAGCTGGGGGGTTCCCTTTTTATTTTGGCCTTGCTTGTAGATAGATGTAAGGATTTCTTTGTCATACTTTTACACGCTTTACTGGAAAGAAGTCAGGATTGCCTTTCAGGGTAGTATCTCCTGCAAACTGAGGGGGCAGCTCCCCCTTCAAGGTCTTGCAAAAAGGAAAGGCTTACAGTTCAAAACTTTTTTTTTTTTTTTTTTACCTATATCTAAGCAAAATATATTTATAAAACAAACACAGAATGCCTAACAAGGGCATTCACATTCAAAGCCCACTATTGCAAACAGCCCTAAAGACTCTCAAGAATTTTACTTTTCACATAGTCCAGAGAAAGAGTGTTGAGATTTGATTTGGGTTTTTTCCCCTTATTTTCCCCTGTAGTTACTCAAACTTTATGAAAATTCATGCTGGCAGAAAGAAAAAAATTAATGAGTTAAGCAATTATATCCCCAATGTGACTGCTATCCTAAGTGCACCACTAAAAGCATTATTCATACCAAAAACCTATTCTGAAAGTGTTTACCAATCCAAGTGAATCACAGAAAGTTTCTGCTGTTCAGCAATTAGAAAAATAAGTCTATAAGCAGAACATGAACCTCAAGGCCTGGGGCAGCATATTAAAACAGAAACATTTATACACATATAGGCAGTTATAAAAATTAGATTGGCTTGTTTCCACATCTGTAGAAGCAGCCATCTTTCTGTCAGGAGGTTGTATTTTAAGATGCAGAGAAATCAATCTGCTTAAAGCTGAGTTTTTTATAGTTTGTAATGGGATACTGAGGCCCAAGTCCTATTTGTATCTCGAGAAAAAAATGTCCCATTCTTGCAATTAAGATGAGCCAAATATTTTCTGTTCCTAAGAGGACTGCACTGTTCCAGCACTGGTATATTTATGGCATGCATCAAGAAAAACATTTTTCTTTGCAAATAAAACCATCAATTTTGCCTGCTAATAGCAAATGAATGACTAAAGCCCCATGTACTTCAAGGTGCTCTTCTGAGTCCTGTGGGGCTGTACTGAGTGCAGACTGGTTTGCTACCATGAGGAATAAACCCTTTATCCTTTTTAATGGGATATTTAAAGGGGATTTCAAGAAAGAGGAGAAAAAAGGTCAGAAACAGTGACAAATTACACTCTCCCTGCAGAAATTTATCTCAGTCATCTCTGGAGATTTTCCATGTGCTTCAAAGCAATAGAAGTGTAATACTTCTTTCTTCTTCCCAGTATTAATGTGAATTCAAATCTTTAAAGTTTTTGCCTTCCAATTGCTTCTTTTTAAACTTGGAGTATCTGGGTGTGGGTGAAACAACATCTGCTGTATTTTCCACAGACAAAAATTCCCTGTACTTCTGACTTAGATTAATTAATTATTAATTAATTTATTAATACATTTAATATACATTTACAATTTAATAAATTATTAATTTATTAAATTAATACAGAAAAAAGACCAGAAATATGGCATTTACTGTACATATTACAGTTTAAAGGACTTGGATTGTGAAATACGTGTTTTGGTCCTCTACTGAAAGAAATTTATACTTTTTGTATACCAAAAATACACATAACTAATACTATACCATGTCAGTTTAAGTATAAAAGAGATTTATAAAATATTTGGGAGAAAAATAGACAAATTTTACGTGATAAAGTTGTCTGCTTTTCTTATTGCTGCATTTTAAAAATATGTTTTATAAAACATTTTATCATTTACATTATAATTGTCTTTAATTTTCCATTTTACAGAATTTTCTTTCATTGTGATGGAGCAGATGATAATGGCAGGAATAGGCCATCTTTCTTCTCACAGACCTTGTTTAAAGTATATGGACTTTTGAAGAAGGATGTCTGTACTTTTTATCTTGACACAATATTCACTTTTACTAAAGGAAGATTTAACAGAGTGCTACTGCATAAACAGAGGATGGTTAACTTATCATTTTGATGGTTAATTTATCATCTAAATCAAGAAAATGGATATTCTCATGCTAAAGCACCAAGTTGTTTCTTTATCTTGCTGGAAACTTGTGTGGTTTCTAGCAAGGCGTGTCAAACCAATATCAAGTTATTTTAGTTAAGTCCAATTCTTTCTTGTTAGGAGCATTCAGATGGAATTTCTTTTTGTCTTTGTTATCATTTTTAAACCTCAAAGGCCATGAAGAATTGACAGAACAATGCTACTGTCCTGCCCTTGTAAATTTTAAAAAAAAATAGAGGAAATGTGACTGGATTCTATCAATGTACACAAAAAAGTAATCAAAGTGCAATTAGAAATAGCACAGATTCTACCATAATATATATTTTTACCAAAACCAAGTTTTAAACATGAGTTAGGTTTACTTCTTCAGCATAGCCTAACTGCATTTTTACAGACAGATTATTTTAAAGAGGGCTTTATCATTGCTGTTACACAACATTCATCACACCTAAGGAAACAATAAACAAATGGAATTGGGGGTTAATGTTGCTTACTGTTGTCAACACTTGGCAAACACGTCTCTGTTGTGTCCTGTACTATTTGTTATCATTTTCAACTTTACCTGCTGTATCAAAGTGAACATTCCTCTTTCTGATCACATTAGTTTAAAGTCATGTTGACATTTAAGTACTTATATGGCCTTTTACAAGGACAATTCTTGAATTTAATCCTGTAACATGTACACAAAGTGCTTGTCCCAAGTTTACCACTATAATAATGTTGTTGTTATTGTTATTATTGTTATTATTGTCACTGTCAGTGTTGATAACAATAATGTCAGTATCAATATGAATTAATTCTTTATACTGGCATCATTTCAAATCAACCATTCATGGCCATGATCCTCTTTGAGATGATGAAAAAGCAAAGCTCTCATTACAGATGCAACTTTTTCATTTAATCTTCTAAATACAGACCTGTGTTTCAACAGTCACAAGTCATTTGGAGACTGTGACACCTTCTTATCAACCTTTCTGACCTCTTCCTCACTTGTCATTTCTTTGCCAGAAGAGATATAGGCCACTTTTCTGACTGTCTGGGAGCAACAGATGGCAGAGATACCTAGACAGTCTGTAAACATAAACAAAATAGTTACCCTCTGATTGCCACCAACCTCACCTGCCCAAAACGAATGTTGGCACCCATTTTCCTGTGCTTCACTCAGTCCCTACAGACATATATTGACATGCACACTTGTGGACATTCGTGCATATGCTTATACATACACATGCATGTTTATGTACTTGAGAGCACACATGTTCTTCTACCTGTTCCTTAGCTCCAGATGTAGCCATCTGGAACTGACAGTTTCCTCAGCAGCCACATCCCACCCATGAATGAGTTTTCTGGCTTTAGAGCTCATGTAACAGCAAGATAAGGGCAGAGGGAAACAAGACACATCTGAATCCAAATGCAATTAGGCAAATTTCAGAATTCCTGTACATCACATTTACCAAGGAGCAGAGGTGTTATTAGGTTTAATCAGGAGCTTGCTTTGTTAGACCTATCTTTTTTTAAATTATGTAATTAACTGCAGTGGGGGTGCAGGCTTTGATAAGGGTCTGAGTGATTAATATGCCATTTTCATATACATCCTTTGTATTTTAATTTAATTCAGTTTGAGAAGAGGCACCTGGACATCTCCAGTCTCTCTGTGCCCTCTGGCAAGCCCATTCCCAGGGTAAGCACGCAGCAGACATTAAGCACTGAAGAGATCTGAAGCATTCCTGAACAGCCAGGAAAGATATGAGAGAAAGGCTGTTCAACAAAAACATGCTGGGCATATAAAACTTCACTAGATAATAGGATTATTATGTAGAAACACCCCACTTCTATCTCCCAAGCTCACAGTAGCTACAAAAGAAAAAAAATAAAAATGGCAATAGTGAGTACAATGTTAGAGTTGCAGCCAAAGTGAAAGAATAACGAATAAGCATGGTGTTAAACTTAAATCGGGCTCCCAGCTGGAGTTCTGCTGTAGTCTGCCAAGCACAACAGGGAAGTAGGCAACAAGGACACCAGTCTGGAGATCAGAGAGGAGGTGTCTGTAAAGAACAAAGGATATCCAAATAGTATTGCTGGCTGCAGACACTGCACTGATAAGTCAGGCAGCATTTGGAAAGAGGAAATTCACAGGAGGAGAAGAGAAAGAAAATGAAGGTGGCAGAGAGATAGAAGAGAACAAAATGGTACAAATGAAAGATAATGAGAAAAAGGCAGAGTTGTAGTGTCCTTCAGCATTTAATAATAAGAAATCAGTGACACATTATAACTATTGATCAAAGGGCAAAAAGAAGCACAGAAAAGAGAGAGAATGCTGCTGGAAGGGTCAAATGTCTTATGAGAGGGGATCAAGATAACCAAGACCTAGTTTAGTTTTGCAGACCCTTGGGACAAATGCCACTAATGAAATGCCACACTCTCTGTGGCATGACCCACATCTGTGTCCAACCAAGTGATCATGGACCACATCATGAACCAGGTCACAGAGTTGGTGGGAAAAGCAGAGAGAGGAGGCAAACTTCTTCCCTCACAGTATTTCTTGGAGTAAAGTATAAGGGGATGTTGCCTCTTGCACCATCTCATCTTGACCTGGACCAACTTGCTGAGGGGAAAGCAAGACAGTTTCTGAATAAAAATACCCCTACAAGAATAATAATCAATGAGGTGATACTAAGGACAGAGACACTAAGCCCCACAGCACAGTGAGAAGTAAAAAACAGAGTTTCTATAGAAGAGTTGGAATAGAGAAAGAGGTCTGTAGCTGCAGATTTTCCCCCAGAATATTGTTCTTGAGCTACTAGGATGTTAGATCCACTTCCACAGGGAAAATCCCCACATTTTTTCACAAGCTTTTCACAATTACTTGTCATTCTCTGCTCTCCTAGGCTTCTAACACTTAGACCTATTTAATTTATTAGCAAAATTAATTTCAATTGCTTCAAAGTAATGAGCAAAGATACACTCCCTTTATTTAGCTCATTACTGGATAAATCACTCCTGCAGGCACCAGCTTGTAAGTGATGAAGAGAACATGTGGATGCCTTATCCTTTCATCCAATCCAGTTCAATCCAGTAGGGCAGACTTCATGCTCTATACCCACCTGAGAACACTGTTTCCCACCTGGATAGGTGTCTCCCAAAGGAAAGGAACCATCTGGGAAAAGCTAGATTTCTTTGGAGAGTGGTAAGCAAAGTTAAATATTTCTGCAGAGAACTGTTGACCTAGAGATGTGCTCAGAAGGATTTTCCCAGGTTCAGGTCCCCACAGAGCCTTTCAAAGACACCAGCCTAGGGAGCAGTCACATGCCCCCTAAGTGATTCTGTGGACATCACAGGTCAGCATGTCTTCAGCCTTATTTAGATGGAGCTGGCACATCATAAATCAGGAGCCAAATCAGTGGGATGCTGGCTCTCTGAGAGGTTTTCCCAAACATTATCCTATAGTAAAGAACTCCAAGGACTGACTTGCTCAGATGCAGAATGACACAGGTTTCCAGAAGTTCAATCAAACTGAAATTCTCTGTGGTCTTGGCCTATAATAAAAGCTCCCCAGTAAGTTACTGAGTAACCATATTTTCCTAAGCACTCTGGCTATTTCTCCTTCATCCTGATTCATAAATTACTGATGCCTCCCTGTTTTTCTTCAGCAGAGTCTTCAGATCTGTGATGTCAAATAACCCACAACTGGCTGTCCCTGACTTATACAGACATAAGAACTTCTCTGTTTGCTCTTGAAAAGCACCATGCAAACCAAGGATCCTGAGGAGGGGTTTGTTTCTCTTTTACACTTCCCAAAAATATCGGTGAGGTATTTCCTTTTTAGCCTGCAATCATAACCAGAAAAGGAGAAGCATTCAAGTTGAAATTAAAAGCATGCAATCTGCCTGTTTTTCAATATTCATCTTTCTGGAAATTACTAGATTCGTATAGTTCCATAACTACAACATTGTGAAAAGTTGTGTTAAACAAAAATATTACCTGCTATAATATTTAAAATTTTAAAAAAATTAAAAAATCAATCTTCTCTGTCAGCTGGGTCCACTTCATATGACATAGTCTCATTTTCTTTTTGATTGCTGACTTCAGGATCAGTATCACAGATGCTCCATTTTCATGTTCTGTGAAGTTCTCTTCATGCCTATTAGTCTTGGGGGAAGGATTCAGTAGAAAACTTAAAAAAACCTAGAAGCTTTCAGCATCATTTGATGGAAATTAAACCATTTTGAAGGTTCAGCAGGTCACAATCACATAGATGCAACATCTATGTCTTCTAGTCACATTAAAAAACATGCTCTTTACGTAATCCAGGTCCATAAACTTCAAAATTACACCCTGCTATGTTGTATCAAGACGTGAAACTACTCTATGCTGCCACCAAGTAGACAAAATAGATGAAGTCACAACAGAAGACAAGCTCAAAAATGAAAATATAATTCGACTATATAATTCGACTAGCCTCTGCCAATCCATAAACCGCTTGACCTCACTTTTAGAACATCTGTTTCCAAGAGGATACTTACAGCCAACTGAATCTTGTCTTTTGAGATGAAAGAGTCTACTTTGAATTGCTTCAATGTGTGCTTCAACATTAATAAATCACCATGCTATGTGGCATGTCAGATATACCACTGAGACAAACTCAGGCTGTTTGTCCTGTCACTGCTCTGCCTCTTGTTGTAACCTTGTGCTCGGGCAAAGTCCTACACACACGTGAGGGACATTTTTAAGAGAAACACAACACCATTTCTGTTTGGAGTATGATGGCATTCCTTTCCTGTTTGAAAAACTCAGATGGAAAATGCTCTGTCACCTTCCTTGTGTAGACAAGATCTTCTACAAGAGCACTGGGGAAAATGCAATAATTTTATCTGCTTGCACCCCAGAACTTTGATCAGCACACCTCATTCTGAAAGATGTCAGTCTTTCAATTCAAAGGACATTAAAAGACTCAATTGTGAGTCTTGCAGTGTCTGACAATAGACCCAGCTTGTTACATCAGGATACAGCTTTTAATCAGAACAAAATCAAGCTCTTGGGGTTATTGAGTACCTCAAAGAATATTGCTTGCATTCCTGAACAGTTACAGATGATAAAAATATCATCTGTAAGAAGTACAGCTAAGATGTTATTACCTGTAAGACAGTTTCATAAGCTTGACTAATTTATTCAGGATTTTTTATCTTGGGAGATGTCAATCTATAGCTATGATAATAAAAATCACAATGTATACTTGAAAAAATATTAGAATCATAGCTGTTTCCTTTTGTTGTGGCTAGGCAGTTGCAAGTTGAAGTAAAGATATCACTTTAAATTTTCCACTAATCCTTTATAAACATATAAGCATTTCCCTCTAGTCACCAGAAACCATGTATCAAATCTTTATACATTCATTCCAAATTTTTTTCCAGCCTAACCCACTAAACTATTATCATCTCTAATTTTCAGGGCATTTTTTTCTTGATTCTTGGATACTTCTCCAAAAGAATCAGGTTTTCTAGGTTTTAGAGGGTACTAGCTTTCCTTTCACCATTGCTGTGTTGCAGCTGTGGTGGATTTATTGCCCGTTGTAGTTCAAAAGGACCTTGGCCTCATCACCAACACACCAGACACATTTGGTCTGCAGGTGCCTGAGACGGACAGCACCAACCAAGTGGCCCAGGCAGGGCAGATTATATCATTCTTAAGGGAGCAACATCAAACCCAAATAAAGCAGGGAAGCATTAATCAACTGATTTGATTGACTTAATGCTGGCTTTGGCATCCTACCTTGTCTGTCATCTTTCTCTGAAAAACAGCTGAACTCTAGTTTGGTCTTTCTGAATACTTGACTAGATCTCTTTAATTCAAGCTTTATTACCAGTGTGACATGTGACACCAACTTTCAGACATGTCATTCACTCTGCAAAATAGCAAATTATGAAAAGTCATGAGTACAAGCCATGTCTTGCATTGTCTTACCTTAGTGTTTAGTAAGATCATATTTCCCACTAGCCACAGGCTGTGCTAAGAGTACTAATTGAGAGACAAAGGATATCATCACTCTTAAGAACTTTCCTCTAGTCAGACAATTAGAAGGGGCTTTAATCACATTGTATACAGTGTGTATCACACTGTTCTATGAAATCACTAGTCCATCAAAAGCCAGATTCAGTTAAAGATTTCATCTCTTAGCTGCCCATTGCAAATGTTGATTTGGAAGCTGGGAGCTTGCACATCTTATCAAAGGTACAGGATGAATAAAAAGAAGTTGCACTGCAGAGAAAATTGAGTGTGCCAGGATTCCATCCTCCCAGTGATACTGTCTCCCAGTTTGGAGCATTTATAATTTAATAATAGAGAAATTTGAAATGTTTGCAAATATGTTTCTGTCTATGCCTACTTGTTCTGGAACTGTATTTGAGAATTTTTTAATCCTCTTGTCATAAGATTTTGTAAGCACACAGTCTCAGGGAAAAGAAAGGTTCCTTTCTGCATAAAGATGTGCAAACCCAACTTACCATGATGACCAATGGTATTTTTCAGTTCCCTATGCTGCCCAGGTAATTTTTTTATCTGCTGCTTCTCCTTCTGCTCTTGGGTCATAAGCTCTTTTGGGAAAAGACCATTTTTACACCTACCCTTAAAACACCAAGTACAATAGCATCTTGGTCGATGACTTAGTTCCTGGTGCAAATAATAATCTGGCTTTTAGATCTTAGATGAAAGACGTTTTCAGTCTCTGTAAGAACAAATTAATTATTGTTATTTCTTAAAGCACAGAAGCATAACCAAATAGAATAAAACCCCAGAAATACAAAGGCTGACAATGCTTTTTGCAGAAACCTAGAAATAGAGAAATAGATGTCTCATATTACCTCAAATCAAAAGGAACTCAGGACAAATGACCAAACCGTGATGTTTTGTTAAGCTGGAGTCATGGAAGCTGTTAAAAGTAACTGGAAAATGCCTTATTATCTAAAGTTAGTAACAACATTGAACAAAGAATTTCAAAAGAATTATAACAAAGTTAAGGTGGGCAGAGTTTTTACACAGAAGGATTTTTAAGCATCTGCCAAATCAAACCCAAACATTTCCAAACCCATGTTACAGGGCATGGAAATACCATCAGATGCTTTATATTAGCTTGCTGTAAGGCTAACTGGGTTAGTTCATTGTCTCCAGTAGTCACTGCCTCTATTATCTTGCAAATTTAAAATAAATAGTAAAATTCTAAAGTAAAGGTAAAGCGGTGAGAAGAGCAGTACAGTTTCTGTTTTCTTATTATACCACCATGTTCTTTTATTTTACTTCCAAAAGCTCTGCTGCTCTCTCCAGCCTGAATCATCCACACACCTGTTTCATATACTCAGAATTATCTAGACCTAATATGTTTCCTCTTTTCTCCTCCCATTACCCGCCTGGAAGCCTCTTTACAAACACTGAGCTCTCCATAGGGAGCTGAATGTCCCTTCCAACTCAGCAAATTCTATGATTTGGAATTTACTCTGTGATTTGACTTCATCATTTTGTATTGAGCATGACTCCTTCTTAATCCTCTGCTCTGCCTTCTGTGTCTCTTCTCTTTTCTTCTTTCCCCTTTGTCATCAGAGGCATAACATTTTTTCCACAGCATGGCTCAACACTTGAAGCCAAAATTTGCTTTTGTTTTTTTTTGTTTGTTTGTTTTTCCTCCAAGCACTTCATTCTAAACTGGTTCTTTGTTCAAATACAAAGCATCATGCAATCATAGATCTTAAACTTCTTGTTTCATTATGTATTCTGCACTATCAAGGAGATCCAGATCTTTGCTTTTCTCTTGTGAGCCGTATGGAACCTCATTCTCAAGCTCAACATCGCTGCCGGCAGTCCTGCTCTTTGCCTCCTGTGGCACTCCACTGCTTCCATGGCCGAGAGCAGAAGAGCTACAAAATGAAATCCAAATCCACGGGGCTGAGAGTACTTTCTGAAAGGTTCAAACATCACTCTCATAGTGAAAGCAAGATATATGATATCATATAAAAATAATATCTAAAGCTAAAATTAGATGTTTGGTTCCATACTTGAAAAGCAGTATTTCTTCCTGGTAAAAATCAGAAGGCTTTTGAAAACTCTGTTAGCTGCTGATGAACTCAAGGAGCAAGAAGGTGGGCTTAGAAGCCTTATCCTTCCCAAATGAACCCAAGGAAACTTAAGGAAGTGGCATCTTTCACCCCAGAATTTTTATTCAGATTCAAGTTTCTTATGAGGGAACGTAGCAAACCAAAGCTGAGCTCATGTTTGTCATCTGAAGATTTCATCAGGATTTTTGCTATGAAATTTTTCCACTGGGTCAGGGCAGAAGGAGAAGCTTAGATGTGAATATCAAGAGAATGCTCTGCTGTGGCTTGACAAGATGCAGTCTCTCCCATTGTTGAAAGTTTCCTAAATGTATGTCTGAAATAAGAATGAAATCCCTATCAAAATATTCACAGCACCAAAATGCAGACTTCTGTGGCTCCAGCTGGGAGTAAGGACACAAGCAGAACTGTTTGCTCTTACTTTGTCATTCCTGGATTGGAATACAGAAAGATAATAAGTGTGTCCAAGAAACAGCAGGTGTTAAGTCTTCGGTTTTCACAGGTCATTTTAGACTTGAAACAATAACCAAAAAAGAAAAGCTTGAACATTTGGGTTGATTCAACAGAGAATTAATTAAATGCTTTTTTTTTATAAAAATGTCTGTGTTGCAAGGAAATACTTATTTCTTAGGGAAAAGGAATTAACAGAGAAATAAAAAGCAGAAGGAAATCCGAGAAAAACTTAGATCTGTGGCCATCTGTAAGCACATTAATGTGCTCATTGGAATACTGAGCCCAAAAGATGCTTTTCATCTTTAAAGGAAAGTGATGTTATTTATGCATGCATATATATATATAGATATAGATATAATGGTGTATAAATACATAATGTGCTTGAAACAGGATTTTCAAAGAGTTATTATTTATGGATTTTTTACTCAGATGGAAGAAAACACCTAAACTCTTTTTCCAGCTTTAGTGCTCAATTTTCCATCGTAAAAGAGGTCCCCTAAAACATTAAGAGCAAAAGTTAATGCCTCCATGTGACTCTTACAAACAGAATAGCAATATGAACAGCTGGGAAAAAAAAATATTCAAAGCATATAGGACAGATATTTCAGGAAGAAACAGAAATGAGGAAAAAACACCCCCCATTGTTTGCGTGAGACGGGTTTATTTTTCAAGACTGGAAACTTAATCTCATGCTCCACTACTGGCAAAAAGAATATCTGTACCCAAAAGCCATGCCTAGATTTCTGGATGAAGCCTGCCTGAAGTTGCTCTCTGACACTGAGTCCAAATGGCATGGAACAGCCAGCATCCATGCTATTAAACTCTCTTTCTCTGTAAAATAGGGTGGCTGCAGCTACATCACACTTGGGAGCAGTCCCTGGCCTAAGCCAGCTTCTTGGACTGCGCATGAGAATCATTTGGGAGAGCACTACTTGGCCAAAAGTAAGCCAAAGGGCATTTCAATAATTTAACAATATAAATAAACAAGTCCAGTGATGTGCCCTGGTACTGCTTAATTTATTAGAGCAGACACAGCTGACACAGCCAGCTGCTGATCCCTTAATAGCCCAGAGAAGGCACAGATGGCCCTGGGGTGCTGTGCTCTGGAAGCTGGGGTGCAGGAGTGTGCCACCAGGGCCCAGAGGAAACGCGCTGGCTGCACAGCCAGCCAGGCCTGCTGCTGGAGGCAGAGCTGCTGCCCTGCCTTCAGCACGCTGTTCCCCTCCCCTGAGGGCCATGCAGGGAAAAAAAACACCTCTGCTTGGTCAATAAGTTGATGGAAGGCTGGAAGATGCTGCTGTAGCCTGCTGGGGCACCAGAGCAGGGAGGGACCAGGGATGGCCCAGTCCCTACACGCAGCAGCCAGAGCTGTCCCCAGGGGTCAGAGGCAAACCTGTCCGTGGCCTCCGTGCCCTGCTGAGCTGCTGGGGCTCGCTCCAGCATAAACAAGAGCCTTGGTATCTGGCTTTTGATTGAGAAATGGTTTAAATCCTTTTTTGCTGAGAAGCACAGTTCAGCTGAAGCCTGGGAGCTGCCCTTTTCCAGGGTGCAGTGTGCAGCCACCACAAGGGATCCAAGGGAACCCGGACACCAAGGGACCCCTTTTCCAGGTGACAGAAGCTTGTCAAGGAGCAGGGAGAGAGATGCTGGGACCTTTGTACTGCAGCAAAAAAATACAGAAGCTGGCTTACAGGAGCGACTGAGTTGTTTACTGCAATTTACATTTCTTAGTGCAGTTCTCAAAACAGGTGGCTTGTTTCCCTCCTGAGAAACAGTGTAAATATATGTGGTATTCACTTTTCAAAAATTATCTACTTTTTAATAGAATAGTTTAGTTACTGGACTACTCTGATCATTAATTTTTAATGAATGTCTGGAAAGAGAGCAATTACTTTTTGTAGGTCACTGGATAAAACCCAACTTTTTCTTCAAGAGTCTTCTTTTAAGAATTGTAATGAACTAAACCACAAACATTTAAATTACATAAAAAATTTAAAAAAATATGCAAGGCAGCCATGCATAGACTAGTCCCCAATGTGAGATTCAAATGCAACTCTTTTGTGTCTGTCCCTCTGTTTTTGTCTGGAAGGAAAGAGGCAGCCCTGAGGAATTCACCAGCCATTCCTCATTTGCCTCATAGCACTCTCACTGTTAAACCTCCACAGACGAGGCACATGCCATGGGCCTCTACTCTTTGTCAACCATCCACTTCAGACTGGGATTCCAAGCTCCTGGTCACACCTGAGGGCTGCCCCTCATCACTCATGACTGACCCAGCCTCACATCCATCACATCACACCCTGGATAGTTTGACTCAAACCTCCTGCTAGTGAAGTTTTCACTCCAGCAGTCTCCACTGCCAACCATCATCTGAGACAGGCAGCATGGATGTCATGCTAAGTACATGTCTTCAGCAGCTCATCTCAGAGATAGTCTTTACTTTCCTCAAATGAATGGTGGCAAAAAACCTTTGTTTGGACCTTTTCCTCATTCTTGTTCATTTGTATTCACAAGTTACAGCTGTTTAGGTTACAGTTTACCCCTCAGAGTTTGCCATACCTCCACAGAAGGATTAAAATATTTGAGTGGGGAGGAATTGATGCAAACTTGCCACCACGGCATATGGGATAGGTCCTGAAGATTCACCTGGATCCAGGATATAGGAAGTGTTTCTGAAATCCATAATACAGCCATGATCTTAGAAAATCTGTCTGCAAAATGTGGGGCTTGTCTCAGGCCACTGACATCTGTGGACAGATTGGCTTGTCTTGGCAGAAATAACTAGAAAATGGAACAATCCAGTGATTGTGAATGAGCAACTACCCCAAGTGTGTTTGATTTGGGCTGCTTTTAAGCCAGTGGAAGTTATAAAGGTATTGTTGATGTAGGTGTCTGTGTACTGAGAACTTTGTGTGGAACCTCCACAGCAAAAAACTGGGATAATTTCACCTCCTTGATGTCCTGACCCATGGAACAGACTAACACCAAGGTAAGTCAATTTAAAAACAAGCAGAAGTCCAAACATCCAAGTGCTCAAGCCATTCTCTGGAGTTACAGGACGATTTCCTGGGACAGATCCTGGGGATTTGTTAGCAGGGACACCTGCACTCACTCCAGGCAAAAGCGCTGCTCTCAGCTAAGCAGTTAGTTTTGAGTCTGGGACTGTGTTCCTGAGAGTTTCTGTCATTAATGGGACCATACTATCTTTTTAACCAAGATCATTGATCATCCCAGAAGAAACATGTAACTGCAATTCCTGAAAATCTCATACAATTACAGATCCTGCTGACATGAACTCTAGCAGTAAGAATGAGAGGGTGAAATTTTTATATGAAAAAAACACGACAATTTATTGTGAAAATTTGAATCTGGATGCACAATGACACTGAAAAATCAAAAGTAGTGAATTTTTGATAGAGTTCATTTTACAATATTTATAGTATAAAAAGAGGAGGCAATTATTTAGATTAGTTCCATCTCTCTCAGACACACAAGAGCACAGTTTTCCTTAAAACAGACTGAATTCCTAAGAATCTGGATAAACACAGGCCCATAAACATGTTGTTACATTTGCTGAAAAAGGAAAAGAAGAAGCAATCTAATCTGATCATATTACCAACACAGAATAAGTGTATCATAAACTGTGAAACAGGAAAAGGTAAACTCCATGAATCCTCTCTGCTAACCCATTTTTCTTTTAGCAACTGTAGAAAATTAAATTATGAAAAAAATAACTTTTTTGTAACATACACAGTCTCTTGCTCCAAATGAATGTGAAAAGCACAGCCACTGTTTTTTTCTCTCTACAGATAGACATAATTCTGCTCCTCTCTGTGTAGAATTAAAGATTCCAGTAGCAGTAGTAACTGGACTACTGAAAGTCTTAGGCAGACTACATGAAGATCTGAGAGACATCCCAAAAGCCCAGATCAAACAGTTTAAAAGGGAAGCATTCTTCTTCACTCCGTGACTACCATTTTCTTGTTGCTGAGGCAAGAGGCAAACCTTCTAACTCCCAATGTGATATCTTTGTACATTAAACAGTTATAATAAAGGCTAAATTCAAAACTCAATCACTTGAGTAGAAATTCAGGACCTAATTTACTGTAATATTAGGCCCCTGGCTCCTATTCTGTTCAGTTCATAAATGCAGATCGGCTAGAGGGAATGCAAAACACAAAGCAATAACATAAAATAAACTATTAAAGCAAAGGACACCATGTTCCTTTGATTCTCACACACACCCACACACACATGCCCACACATACACAAAAGCTCCTCGGGAGTAAGAATTCTGAAATACGAGAAGTCCAATGTACAACAAAGCTGTAAAACAGACTTATTACTTTTTTAATGTACATGTCCTGTGTCATTAAGCAGCTTTTTCTGAAACAAAGGCCATGAGATCTGCATGGTTTGGTTTTTTTTTCCTGCTGGAGATGGAATTGCTTTTTCAATAGAAATCATTTCAAGCTTTTTGCTATACGCTGAGTGACAAACTAGACAAGTAATTTTGTGTTCCTACAACAGAAAATTAGAAAGGCAGCAGAAGAGTAGAGTAACCACAGGACAAACTTTTTAATTTTTTTATAGAAAGCAAACATTATAATGTCCAGCTGTGGATTCCCCAGTGGAGCCTATTTCACCTCAAACTCTCTTGCAACACTTCATGTCTACATTGCTTTTGAAAGGATGGCAAAGGTCTAGAAAGTTAAAAGATAAAGTTATCAATGTTTAATTTCACAGCAAACCATTAAAAAATTAGACGGTTTTTCTGTTTGGAAATAATTTCTTGATTATGTCAGAGGCCTGATTTTCCCTTTAGAGTTTTTCTGCCTTAACCTGCTCTCCATTCAGTCATACAAATTCATTTGTGAGTCCCATTCACCAAACCCTCAGCTCAAGGTGGTAAAGTTTGCCTGGATAGCCCTTGCCCTCTCATAGCACAGTTATACAGGTACAGTACATATCACACTTACAGTGGTAACATGCCCGTGTAAATGGGGAATTGTCTGCACCTTCAGAAAAACAGCCTCCACCAATACCATTATTCTTTCAACTTTTTATTCATTTTAGTAAAAACATAGCTGTCCAGAAGCCACAATGAATGTCTTCTCTTTAATGTGTCAGGTGTTTTTGGACAATTTTCCTGCCAACCCACCTTTGCAAGCATGTGTCTATGTCACCTGCAAAGAGAGAGGGCAGATAATCCCAGCTGCATCATTTGCACAAGAATAAAGACTTGGCTGTCCATGGAAAGCAAAACAAAGCTTTTGGGATAGTTCTGAATAGGAGAGAAAGGATTGCAGTTTTTGTACTTAAAGGCAGGGGGAAAATGGGTAAGGAAGTCTGGAGCTGTCACCTCCATAACAGACACTACTGTGCAGAGCTGGATTCAGTTCTGAGCTCAGATTGCAACACTCCCCACATGCCATAGTAGATGCCTTGCAGCACTGAGAGGAAGAGCTGAGGAAGGCCAGCTAACACCAGTTTTATTCAAAAGCATGTGACCCCTCTTAATGATTCTCCAATGTTCATCTAAAACTGATTCGGCCTGCTGAAAAAGGAAAAGGAGTTAAAGTAGTTTTATTATTGTGTACTCCAGTTTAATTTCCCTCATAATCCTTTCCTCTTTCCCAGAAGTGTGGATAGAGATAGGAGAGACCCATTGGAAGAAGACAGTTTATTTTCACAACGATGCATTGACAGTCATAAGCATACAAAACAGAAAACAAAAGGCTGACATTGAAAGCATGCATAGAAACCATTTCTAAGTGTATGATTTTACAGGACAGGTGGAGAAATTTTTACGGAATAAATCAAAGCAATGAAAATGGAAAATGGAACATGCTGAAACCTGTAATTCAGTACTTAGATAAAATACATATAATTTTGAAAGCAAGTTTTGCAAGAAGTTCACTACCTGTTTGTTCAGATTTCATGACTTTGCATAAATAAAATGACAAATATGTAAAGTAAACATCCAGATGCAGCATGTCAGTTTTCCTGTCTCTGAATCCAAGTCCAAAACAAATTACTTCCCTTCTGTGCATGGACTCAGAATTAGAAATAAGTTGAACTGTTTCACTTTTGGCTCAAGGGATTGGGTTTCAATTGGCTTGCTGAATTAGAGAGCAGCAATAAGCTTCCTGTTTGTAGAATATAATCTTAAACTTGGCACTTGCTGTCCCTGAAGTCCTCTGGCACAATGGCATCTATTCAGACTGCCTACTTTACTTGCCTAACACGAGTGCTGAACATCTCAAAACTGGATGCCTGTCCACAGCAGGCATCATTAAAAAGATAACTCAGAGTACTCAGATTAGGGCTACTTAGCCAGTGGAAAGAGCCAGGCCCAAAGAAGGCTTCTGAAGAATGACTGAAAGCACTAAGAGGGTGCCAACTTCCCCCTGGGGCCACAAAAGCCCTAAGCAATGAAGAAACAATACTGAAAGTTTCCTTGGGACTACTACTGTGTAGCTGAATAGATGATTGCCTGAAGGAGAGGCAAGGTGCACTCCAGCAGGTGTTCCTCTGGAATTTTGCATTGTTTGATGTCTCCACACGCTCTGAAAGAGGAGCCCTCTCCTGTGGGTGCCACATCACCGATGTTTCTGCTCCCTGTGTGCCTGGCAGAACAGAGCCCAGCTCAGCTGAGCCAGACCTGATGCTTTGCAGCCCAAACACGGAGTCACTGGGGACCTGATCCCATTGGTTTCTTTTCCCAGGGATGTTCTATTTGTTACCTCCTTAGAGGTCGTAGCAGAGCCTGTTTTCACACCATCCCACACACCACAGCAGCAGAGCAGATACATTTCCTTAAGCAATTAGTTAGGTAAGTGAAGTAGAAGATATTAGTGCCCCTGCTGGAAACCAGGAGCTGATGCACTGCTGGCAGCACAATGAAACCTTGTTTTGATGCATCCTATAACATATGTGTCTACAGCTATATATACACACCATAAAAGACAAATATATGCACTATATATTTATATAATACATAAAATGTAGATTAAAAAGTATGTCATACATGTTACAAACTATTGTATTCATTATAAATATTTATGTATTCTATATTAGTAATATATATAAACTGAATTCTAACTCATTCTGAAAAATAATAATATGAAGTTGCTTTAAGACTTTCTGTCTGCATTCTTTAAAGCACCTGACACTTTGAGCAACCTTGATCCCACCCCCCAGAATGGGATCAATAAATTTAATAATGGGCTTCAATAAAATACAGCATTGCGCTGAAAATTTCATCAAGAGTTGGAATGATGTAAAGCAATCAGTTAAACTGAACTTCTGCTTCCTCTGCTTGCATTTTTAAGCATGAATAAATGTAACATAAATGTAGAACAGCCATAAGTCTTGCGGCATCTGCAATCCCATCTTTCTACTTTTTGATTTAATTTGTTTCATTTTGCGACTTTCATTTGGTTTTCCCAGTATTGCTAATCTTATTCAGTGCAATGTTGTGGCATTGTAAATTAAAAATTTGTAAAATGTACAAATAAATTTCATTCATAGTTACAACAAGTCACGCTAAAGCTAAGCTGCTCTACCAAATAATAACCTGTAAATATTAAAGCAAATTGTACTCTGTTGGTATAGTCAAATATAGAAAAATTTTACTGGAATCAGTGGATACTCCAAGCCTATATCATCACTAGCAAGTACAGAATGTGGATGAACATCTAATGTTATTAAGCTTTAGCAGTATTCTTCTCATTTGTTGAAGTCACAAACTTTTTCAGGCTGCTCTCAGCATGACAAAAAGAGAAGACTATGGAATTTACAGTCCTTTTCTTCAAGAGTAAAGTATGCAAAATGTGACCTTGTTAGTCCTCATAGTGACTCACTGCATCTTTTCTAGAACTTGTCTTCATATTTCTATCTTTCCATGAAATATCACTTCCTTCCCTTGCAAAGTTGTTTTTTTTTTCCGAAAAAAAAATCAGAACATCTGTGTCAGTATCCAAGTTGTTTTGTAGGATTTTATGTTTTTCAGCCACAGGTTATGTTCTCTCCTAGGAAGCTACTTGCTTGGCTCCAGTCTCATCAGCAAATACAGAAATTCCCAAATGCCCAGATGTCTTAAATGTCTGCTTGTCAAGTACAGACATCCCACGGATCTGGCCATAATCATTCGTGGACTCAATGTCTTCTACACACCATAAATAAAATTCACTGTATCAATAACAAGAACCAGAAGTCAGGAAGAAAAATCAAGATGATACAAAATTTAGCTGTGCACCTGCTTAGTGGCACAAGTTGCTTTGCCCCCAAAAAATAGCTTGTCTACTGCACAGAGAAGGCTATAACTTCTAAAATCATGCCATTCAAATTAGAAAAGTAAATAAGAGAAACTTACATTTGAACATTAAGTCATAAATGTAAGATGACTGGCAATTGCTATTTATTTGTCCATCATCTATAAGGCACCACTGGTGTTCAAAGCTGTATGCAGCAGCTGTGCTGAGGTTAGGTTAAGATCTGGTCTTTACAGAGTCAGTTGAAATGCATGGCTCGTACTCCAAGGTATAAAATATTGTGAATTCTATTCCACCTGTAAACTCACTGATTTGCCTCTTCGGCCATGCCCAGCAGAAGCATGAATCACCCTGTTGCTGGGGATCAGCACCCTCATTGATGCATACTTTGTGCCAAGACATGTACACCTCAGTGTCAGTGTTTTGTGTCTATGATCTGTTCTCATTCACCAGTAACCACCAAGTCTTTCAATTATTCCACCTCACAGCTGTCTTTCCTCATCCAAGCTTTTAATGGGTTCATCACAGAAAAACATTGCCCAGACTACGATCAATCTTCAGTGCCACAGAGGTCTAAAATTTGATTGTTGTGGAAATGCCTCTGGCTTTGAGATATTTAAATTCTCAGCCACAATCCCATGTTAATGTAGAAGTTATTGTGTCTTGAATAGGTTTGTGCCTTCCCAAAACAATGTTAGATTACAGCTTAACACTTCAGTGTCGCCCAGCCACATGTGCTCTTTTTTGCAAAATAAAGTCCAGCTTTATCTGGTACATGGTAATGAGTCCAAGCTTCTCCTGTTTGCATGACAGGAGTTTCCTAATGCTACTGTTACAGGTTGGAAAGTCTATTGTGTATTCTGTGCAAACGAAAGAATAAAAGAAACAGAGTGGAAAATTAAATCCTTAAGTAAAAAGACAAAACTAAGAAAATTCCCCCAGCCCTCGAAATAATTGCTTGCTTATTCAGGCCTTGTATGTTGCCAGCAGACTACACAGTAATAAAACCAATTTTGGACTATTTAGACTTGAGCAAAAACTCTGTGAGTTTAGGAAGTCAGCATGAAAATCACTGGCATAATGACAAGCTTCAGCAATAAGAAAATTCAATTAAATCATTACACAGAAACATAAGCACTGATGGAGTTTTCACAGCTCTAATGAGGCCAGTATGGAGTTCACGACCCTCTGTGAAAGTGTGTTTAATGATGATGGGCTGGGCCACCTCATGCCATTATTTATTTAATGTCCTAAAAGGGAGCTTGTCTTTCACTCTGGATGAGTCTAATCAGCATTAAAAAATGTTAGCCTAAATAAAATATATGTCTCTGACTTTTTCATCTTCCCCTTTACTAGCACCAGAGAAGAAAGAAAAAACATGAGTTTTGCAGCATTCTCATATACTGAAAAGCCAGCAATTGTTGGTGAATGAAGAGCACAGTTCAGCTCTAGCCATGGGTCAGGGCAATACTTTAAGGGATGTGGGAAAAAATATTTTCTTACTTCAACAATTGCTAAATAAGTTATTGAACTAGAAAGAGAACATGTGAACTGGGGTTAGGGTGTAAAAGAAAAACAGCCATGTCTATGGGAAAAGAAACAGAGAAGGAAGTTCCTGAGTTTAGAAGTAAAGCATGACCAAATAAATCTAACATTTAACTGATGAGGCGTTTAATGGTGGAAAGCAGAAAATCAGAAAGGCCATGCCTATTCTTGTAAATCAAAGAGCACCAAGGCACATTTCAGGTTTAACACTGCTAGGCTCCATTCTTTGCCCCATTAAATTGTTAGCGATCTCTGGCATAGTTCAGGAGCATTTCAGCTAACACTACCCAAAAGTTTCCAGTTATGGTTTGAAAGTCAGCAGGGATAATCAGTTAGCACACAGCAGTTTGAACTAGAGAGGAGGGTGGATGCAGTGTCCCACATTATGCAGCAACAACACCAGGCAGCACTCGCAAGCAGTATCCATTAACTGATGTAGATATAGCTGGGAGCTCCATCTCTATTGCTCCAGTCCTAAGAGCTGTACCTGGCCTCATTTCTTTTCCTGAAGAAAGACAGCAACATGTGATGAATTTCTGCCCCCAAGACACTGTTTGAGAGTGCAAGATACTGGCATTTATTGCAGTGCTGAGTTCTGGGTGTATGGTCAAAGTTTTTACAAGAAATTAAATCCAAACCAGAAAAAATGTCAGCTGAATGTGTCACGAGACTATTTGCGTGGTCATCTTGATTTCATTTGGTTTATTTCAGACCAGCTCTTGAGAACACTAAGTACTTTGGACTCCATATGGAGTCCTCAAGTCAGAATTTTATTAAGATAAAATTGAACTCCCTCTTTAGGGAGTATACAAAATGAAATCCAACACCAAGAAGGAAAGAGAATTACATATTTCTGTACCCGTGGGAGAAGTGTAATGCTATTAAAAAAAATGCACAGTGGGTAAACACAGCTCCTCACATTCTCTCTCAAATTGCATTTTAGAAATATTTTATTAGGGTTACCACCACTCTTACAGTTGTTCTGCAGAGCTGGGAAGAAAACTCTCCTTGGCTTTCAAAAAGCTGTGCTCTGCAGCCTTCAGAAGATCTTTTTTGAATTTTGAACTCTGAGTATCTCCGCCTACTGCTCTTTCACATGCAGACAGGACCCTTGGTTGAGTGTTTATTGAACATATACATGTTATGCTGCCACATAAATACTTTTTTATTGACATTTCCTAGCTAAATAAGTCTTGGCTGTTTAAAATTCATCACACAATAGTCCGTGTTTGTAGAAAGGTGCTAAATAAAGAGAAGGAAGAAAAAAGAAAGGGAGAAAAATGCTTCAGGCAAAGTTTTCCATCACCTTTTTCTTACTGTAATTATCACCAGAAAGCATAGCAAAAAAATGGTTCAGAGCACAATGGTTTATCTAACGTGATAATGCAATAAAGGTCTGATTCTGATTTTATGATATTCTTCAGTATTAGTAAGAAGAAAGTCAGCTCCTCAGTATTCTACACTCTTCTATACCCAGTGTAAATGACACCACAAAAGAGTGGGGACTGATGCCCTTGGGGATGTTAACCTTCTTTCCTATCAGACTGATCCAGCCAGTTTCCAATGTTCCCACTTCCAAGGAAGCACTCAGCTGCACTGTTTTCATCAGCATCTCTGTTCTCAAATGCCTCTGTGCTCCAGGGGACAGTTTGCAGTCAAGGCAGTTTGCTCAGGAGGATGCTGTATATTTTGCTGACCATGGCCTCTACTCCCGCTTTATAGAGCAGAGAGAAACATCTGTGGAATAAGCCTGATTTTCTGAGGAGCTAGAAGTTATAGAAGTTATTGCTAAGAGAAGCAAGGCAAGAACAGAGGGAAAAAGTAGGATAGGTCCAGGAGGGGACATAGGAGAAAAACAAGCCCTGGGTTGCTGAGCTTTTTATAGATATAGAAGGATTGCCATTAAAATGTTGATGTTTGCCAAAGTAAATCAAATATTTATTAAGGAAATAGCCTGCTTGGGTGGAAAATTGGAGCTCTTCAGAACCAATGATGTGTTTACCTGGAGCAAATGGAGATTTATTTTTTTTTCAATAATCCCAAAGTATAAATAAAAGTAAAACCCAGACCTTGAAAGAACATACTCAGTTCCTCTGCACTGCAACATATGAAGATAACCCAGGTATTCCAACATTTGATATTTAACATAGCTCAGCTTCCCACTTGCACTTCTAAACCCTCTGCTATAGGTAATGCAAATAAAACAGGATGTGTTGCACAGTATTCTGATGGTGATGATTTCTGCTTTGTTTTACTGCTCTGAAGCAGATTATCTTGCAAGCATTTGCTCCAATGCCTGATTATGTCTGATTGAAACACAAAAAACCCACCAGCATGTTCTTGCCAGGAACTGTAATCATTTAATTGAATTACTAGGGGTTTTTTAATCCACCAAAAGGAATCATGCCATTTTAGTCTGAAATGCCTTTACTAGAAAAAAATACAAGAAACAAAAAACACCCACAAGAACTTTTGTGACAGAAATTCCCCATGTTTGTTTGCTTTGAAACAGTAGGATTTTATCAATTCTGCCCTAGTAATATCTCAGTTGCAAAGAAACTCTTTAGAAATCAGAAGGCTGAACACAGAGAAGATCAAATGAAAATTGCATCAATACAATTCCTCTTTACCCAGACTGGAAGCTGTTCCCACAGATGTTTTGTAAAACTTTTTCCCCCACTTAGTTAGGTGAAGAATTATCTTGGTTTTTTTGTCTATTTGTGAGAGTCCTTGAATTTGATGTAGAAACACACACTGATGTACTTCTCCGAGATGACTTAGTTTGAGGGTATTTGCACTTGAGCAGCAGGTTAAATATGATAATGCCTTGAAAAAAAAGATTTATTTTTTTTTTACAGCTTTTATTCTTCAATGTCATTGTTTTTTTTTAATTTCTTGTACAGCTGATTTGTTATGTTTTGGAGCATGATCATGAAAATTCTGTGGTTCATGGTTGAGGAAACAGCTGTGAACAGATGGAATATTTTATGCCCATTCCTGTTGCAGAGTCATACAATAATTTGTTTGAATGATTATCACAGATGAAAATTTTCTCTTGTCAATGTGAGTTGAAAGATACTTTGACCTATAGTAATCTATACGAGGACTGGACATTTTAGAAAGCACAAAAAAATAGTAGTGAAATTCCCAGTTTAAAGAAACTAAATCTCTGAAATTCAGTTGTCAAATTGTGTCTCAAAAGATGTGATGAAAGCTAACATGCTATTATTTATGCAGCTATATCAACAACTTTAAAGAGGTGACAATTGCATTTCCAAAGTTATGCAGTATTTATATCAGGGACACCCTTCCTCTTTCATTGGGTTAGTCTGTCTAACTTCCTGCTTCCACCTCCTTTATAAATATAGTTACCTTTATTCAGGCTAATGCTTCTGCCCCTCCAAACTGCTGGTCTCTCCCTGCCCTCTCAAATGTAGCAGTTCTTATCTCTTTTTTCCCAACAAATCCTTACAGTTCAAGCCATGCCAACCCTGTCCATCCCAACTCTCTGCAACTCTGCCTCACTCAGTTTGTCCTCTCACTTTTTATCCAGCTCCCTCTACATCTATTCAGACCACTAAAAAACCCCACTCTTTTCCACATATCACTGGGGCTTATCCTTTTCTGCTTCCATTCCTGGTGTGCCCTACCAGCTGCACCAACATGCCCCAGCAGAAATGTGCCCTTGCCACCACCACCCTACACCTGTGCTGCCCCTCACAGCCCCAGTCACACCTTGGAGATTCTAAATTGAACTGGTATTCACAATTATTTTTTTAAAGGTTTATAATTTAATGAACTTTATGTTATTATCTTCTAAGTTCTGTCATTAAAATTCCTGAAGTAGCAGAGGGAGAAAATATTAAGAGAAGAAATTCTAGCTGTGCATCAGCACATCCCAACTAGATTTGTGCTCCTTCTATTATTCTTGTTTAATGAAGGTTGATGAAATGTGGCCTGGTTGTATACATGTGAAAACTGTATCTCATTAGTTGATAACTCTTATAAATGTGTCAAAGACTGTTACTTGTATTAATGTGCTAAGGAAAGGCTTCTATAATCATTACAAGATAATGAAGACATTGTGATCTTAGTTAAATCTATTTTAGGAAGAGGTAATGAACCAAAATTCATCTAAACTAAAAAATTTGAAAGCTATGTGTCGTGAGAGTTTGAAAAATGTAATGTCTTACAAGCAATGCCCAGACAATGTAACACAATGAATTTTGAATAGTATTTAGGTGCCAAGAAAAGATAGAGCATTCTATTTCAAAATGAAAAATATCAAATTACAGATTTCTGTAAATTCTAGAGCAATGAGAATAGTAACAAGATAAATGAGAGGACAGGCTTGAATGGGGAAGAAATTAATCTCTTAAAACTTTGTGATACAATGATTTGCATGTAGTCTTTCTGGTTTTACCAGCATTTTTGTTGGAAAAGTTTAAGGAATTCTATGAAGATGTTACAAAACATGTACGGCAGTTTTCATCTAGAAAGGCTTGCTGCAATATTGACTTTAGGAAGAACATGCCTACAGGGAAGTCAGAGCAGCACCCTAGAATTCTGCTTTTTAAACTCACATTTGGGGCCTCCATTGTAACCATGGGAGATGCTCTAGCAGAAGCACTGCCTCGCTTGGAACAACCTCACATGACAAGATGTAACCTTCTTTTGGCCACTTTTACATCCCACTGTTTCCAGAAACAATGTTCAAGGTCCCTTTGAGAGCAGTAAAATGTCCTTTGGAAGCAGTAGGACTGCCCACCTCAAGGCTGGATTGATGGCCAGGGAGAGGTAGCAGCCCTGTGCATTATCACTGCTCAGCATTGTGAGTGTGATCATCATCACTACCCCATCTTCACTGCAGCTGCACCCACCCTTTGTAATGGCATGAAAAGATGTCAAAACGGCAATCTTTCTTCTAAGTCAACAAAGTGGTCAGAGGTACCTTTGGACCACACAGCCCCTGAAACTCCTAGACACAATGATAGTGAAAGTATGTAGTGCAGGCTGTATCCTGTTAACAAACCACAGGGCTGAAACTACACTGATGCATCCAAAATTATATATTTCCAAGCAAGTAGCTCTGTGTGGTAGGATAAACTGCTCTGAGGATCATCTCAGATAACTCAGACCGTGGTGCACAGCACCAACAGTTGTCATGTCCTACTGCTGCCCTATAAATACATTGTCATACTGCTGCCTTTTCCTCCTCTCACACTTGCAAGTAGACATGCTGCCTCTCTATGCTTTCTCCTGACCAATCCTCAGGGCTGGCTCACCCATACAGCTTCTGAAACAGGGAGAGTACATGACATCAGCTTAGAGTAACTACAGCTGGAAGGAAAGGTGTTACCTTACCTGAGGATTAATGCAGTACTGCAAAGACTCTATGGAAACTGTCATAATTTTAGGTAGTGACAGCATAACCTCCATATTCTTCAAAGTAAGAACAGGTCCTAACTGTTCTGAAAAAGGATAAAATATAGAAATATGGTTGCATTCATTCATGAAAATACCTGCTGAAAACCTAACACCATTAAATCAATAGTATTAAAATAAGCCTTAGTAATTCTGTACAAGCTAAGCCAGCCAAAAAGATTCTGAGAGGATTTTCACTGTTTGTACTCTCATAAATTGTTCGTTCCTAGGAATAATGTTCTAAATACAGAAAAAAAAAAAAAAAAAGTCTTGAAGAAGGAGTTTTATAATGCCCCCTAAACCTGTAAAATAACAATGCAAGTGCAGAAGCTTTTCTTCATTTTTTAAAGTGTATCACAGAATGCTGATGTGTAGACTGGAATTATGTTCTCAGGAATAAATCTCTGGAACTACCTCTGGATCTATCTACTTATGTCATATTGCATTCATTACAGCAGCATTTGAGAACTTTCCAACTACTTACTGTACAAATAATAATCTCTGTCTCCTTTCCACAACAGGGCAGTGCTCATATTCATTGTCGGTTTGTGTATCTGGTGTTTGTAAAGTGTGTCTGGCAGCTTGATGCTGTTTCTGTGTACAATTTACAATAAGTATAATAAGAAATAACAGAAGTGAAGCAATTGGTTTGTTTGGGTAAGACTGTGTATACATTCAAGCCTGGGAAATTGAATGGGCAAGTATTGCATTTGCTTTTCAAAGCAAGTATTATTTATCACACAAGCATGTCTCTCATTTTGTAGAGGCAGATTATCATCTCTACTGCTGGAGATTTCTTGTCACACTGGTTCAATCCCATGAGCATGTCCCTTCTTCTAAGATAAACCCTCCATGAAATACTGGTAGTGAGATTTTGATTTTCACAGTCATTTAATAAAAAGTACTTCATTATTCATTCTATACGACTCTCTCTGGAAACAGCAAGCTCTCTTTTAACAGGGAGATGCTTCAGCAGTAAATCATAGGATACCAAACAGGGAAGATAAAACTTGTGAAGAACTTTTTAATTAAGAGAATGGATGAACAATTCATAATTAATTATTTGGGAATTAATGCCACCTCAATTTATCATCAAATGTTTGCAAAGGCCATACATGCACTTGTATGCCTTTTACAGCCTTTACAGTCTTTAGGGTCACTACTGAATGCTGGCCCAATTCAATACAGTATGACAGATGTAGTCAGGTCATGAGCTCTTTGTTGACTGCTCTACAGAAAGTGCATGAAGGATAATGTCAGTAATAATTTGAATGCTCAGTTCTTTATGCATAAAAGGACCAGGAAATTAAAACTTTGTGCCTATTTATTATTTCAGTGTGACTGGCTGTAAATTGTTATGCAATGATTTGTGGAATCTCTGTAGGTACAATTTGAAAATAGTTGGATATTATTAATTCCCTGTGTTTAATTCATGAAGACTACAATTTCACTTCACATAGAGTTTTCCTTCCCCCATCATTGGTTGTTTTATCTCTTCATTTTTATTTTGTTCTGAAATTCTCAAGGATGGTGATTCAGGGCTAATAGCTGGGCAGGGATGCCATCTTTCTGCCAGCATGTGTCACATAACCTGTTATGGTGACATTGGGCAGCTATTCACTGCTAACTTTGTCACTCATAAAACTGTATAACCGTATATTACTGAGGTCCTTCCTCTACCAGATGTGCACTATTGCAGACTTCTGGCCATGACTGTGCACAAGCATCAACTTCTCACACGTCTCAGACCACAGCAAGGAGATCCTAGGTATGTCAGCTGCAAGGAATACATTTCATACACAGTCTCAAGATGGAAGAGCCCACTGAATCTTCAGAAGGGAAAATGTTAGGGAAAAGGCTATGAGCTCCCAGAGCAATTCATCCAGTCCAGCTCAGGCTCTCCCTATCTCCAGGCTAACCCCATAAAAGAAGGAGTCAGCATGAAAACCACAGAATGGCTAAACTCTTCCACTTCTCTTCTTAAAGAGAGAAGTAGCCAAGCAGGAAGTTATTGAGTGGGGATCTAGATAGTCTAAGAAGGCAAATAAAAGTTTTAATTGACGCAGAAGATTTTGGGTTAAGTATAGAAAGAGAGATGAGTCTGGGAGGGGAGGCAGAAAGATAGTTACATGCCAGAACAGAGACCCTGAGGGAAAAGAGATACCATTGCTGCAGAAAGAAGATTCCGAGCACTCCAAGCCCAAGGAGAGTTCCAAAGGAGAAAATTGGAGTGTGTGTATATATGGAGACATTCTGGTTCTGATTTCTCGTGCAAGGTAACAAAGTGTTACCATTTTCTAGTCCACTTGCTGCTTGCATCTCCATACAGCCAGAGCTTTGAGAAACAGTGAGGAACAGTGTGTGAGGGATCATCATTGTTCCTGGCTAGTTCAAGCTTCTAGACATTTAAGACCTGTTTCTGAGAAAGATGCCAAGGTTTCATAGACAAAGTTTATCAGAGACCAAGGAAACAATAGCAGAATTACTCAAGTGGTAGAAAACTTAAAAAAACAGAGAATCAACAGCAGCCATCCAGTGTGGTGTATATCCAGCTTCTTTAAAAGTTCACATTTTTCCATCCTTCAAGGATCCTCAGAATGTCTCAGTCAAATGCAACCTAGATAATGAGAACAAGAAGCAGCAATCAATGAATTCTCAAATGACAATACATTCGCTTCTAGTGTTATAAAACCAGCTTCTGTACAAAGGCATTTAATTTAGATATGTCAAAATATTTTGAGAGTTTCCCATAGTATTCTATACCAGTATTTGCCATACCTAAGGTTTCTCATGCAACTTTTATTCAGATCAAGAAGAGAAAGATTAAGTTAAGCCTTCAGGATTTGTGGGAATTTATGCCTCACAAATCAACAAGATCTACATGTTACATGTAGGCCACTCCTTTGGGCTTGCATATAGGTAGGATCTCCTGGAAAAGCTCTTTTTTTCTGATTTGGGGATTTTTGGTGGAGGAAATCTGAGGGATACATCCATTTTTCTGGAGTTTCTGTACTGCTGTAAATACAAAAGTTCCTGGGGTTTTGTTGTCTTTGCATAACCTAACTCCAGAGCACTGGCTTAGCCAACTCTAGAGCTAGATAGGCTGCTGGAGATCTGCTGTAGAGCAAATCCTGTATGTCCAAGCTGCCTTGATGTTCCTATACACAAAAAAATCAGCACTATCCCCAGAAACAGTAGATACAGCCTGAGTAGACCTCAATAGCAGAGATCTTCCTGCACATTTACCATGAGGTGCATAAACAAGTACTGACATTTTCAACACTCAGATTTCACCTCTTCTGCCCAAAAGCAGAAATCAGCTTCCCAGAGAGCACCAATGGTTAGATCTCATGGCTAAGAGCTAAGAATATACTGAAGGCAAGATCGTTGTGACTCACCTCCCTCAGCCCTCACATAAGTTTTTTAAGAAAAGTTGTTTCCCTTCTTATGCCCTCATTCCTAGGGAGACCTTCACTGTGGTGGGTCCTCAGGTACTTCTGCACAAGGACAAACTACACTGAAAGAGCAATAGGAAATGTTTCCATACAAACAACAACCCAGGACAGCATTCTCACTCAACATAATGGAGGTAATTATACAGAGGAGCTGGGTCCAATTCATGACTAGAAAAATGAAGTAAAACAAAATGATGATCTTCAAAATACTTAACTTTTTTTCCATTAGTCATTCCTACTCCAACAAACATGCTATTTGTTCCCTTAAATATTTTTTTTTCTCTCTGTTGGCCAAAATATTTGTGTCTGGAGCACTGCAGTATCCCTGGCTAAGCGAGTAGAATGGCTTGCCAAATAATGTCTGTGGACAAAAAAGCTGGGATGAAAAACAAAATGTTGATGCTGGCCTATAAACAGAAGTCAGGCTTTCAAGGTCAGCGAGAGGTAAGTGGTTGGTTTGTTCTCATGGGAGTAAGTATTAAGACTCTGAGGCTTAGAAGGGAATTAAGACCAGGTGTTTCATTTTCTAAGGAAGTGATGTACTGAGCAAGCTATTCAATAATCAGAGGGGGCACATTCATTTCACCACCACCTAAAAAAAAGAAAGATGTCTTGTTTTTTGAGAAAACAGCTGCAGATAAAGATCCCTCCATGCAGCAGTTTCTTCCCTTTGTTCTCACCTACCTTTAAATACACAGTAGAGGTACCTAAGCTTGTATCTATGTTTGGTTGAAGGTCATTGGAGGCAGCCAGAAAGCTCAGTTCAGAGGCTAGATATGATCTTTGTCTCCTGGAGATGCAGGACTCTGGTGACTGTAAAAGAAGCACAGGCACTACAGCTGCAAGGTTAAAGTTGATAGAATAAACACAGGTAGGAGTACAAAGGTTTTTCAGGTAACTCCCTGGGACATCCAAATGCCTTCCTGGTTTGTACAGAAAAACACAGACATAGCTTTCAGCTTTGGATCCCATCTTGTGAATTAAGGACTTAAAAGTCATGCACCTGTCTTCTACTACATCTGTCTTTTTTTCTCCTCTCCTCCCTGTTAGTCAGCTCCTCAGTCAGCTTCAAGTTTCACAGATTTAATGAGGATATAGATAACACCTCGTGAAAGAGCTCCTGTAGCAGGGAGATTGGTCAGCATGCTGTGGTCTGCCTCAGGATCTCAGTGCAGCTTCTGTAAAATTACTATCACCCACTGTACTGAGCACAGCCATTTACAATTGTGGAAATTCAAAGGGTCATGGAAACACTGTCAGGGAGGCAGTCTTCAATAACAACTCATGGTGAGAGCGAGTCACAAACAAGCAGCCATCGTTAAGAGCTGTGACACAACAGGTAGGTACAAGAAATAACAGAAGAAAAAAAGAAAAGAGGAAAGATAGAGGGTAATGCTAAGAAATCGAGCATTTACAAGACCTGACAAAGTATGCAACTGAGAGATTTTAATAGGATTCAAGATGTTATTCAGCTCTTCTGTGACTAACCTCTGTTCAATCAAAGGCTGATTTTTAAGGTTATGAAGAAGTTAATACTTGCACAGTAATGGACAATTGATCCTGAGCCACAGGACTGGTACAAACACTTTCCACACATAGATGCTTATTCATTTTGGTGGCATTTGCTTACCCAAACCTCTCAGACAGTTCATGATATTTCAAAAACCAATAAAGACATTCAGTGCACAAATAAAAACCAATTAAAAAATCTATAAATTATTTTAAGAAGCCAGTTGTATCCCTAATATTCCATGTTAATCAAAGCAGAGAGGAAAACAAACAAACAAACCAAAACAAAACAAAAAAACCAACAAAAACCACAAAAACCCTGACCAATGATGTATTAAAATTCTGAATGTAGTATAGTCATTATTGGTTACAAGTAATTTGAAAATTCTTACAACAATAACAGACAACTGAGTGGACTAAATGTTAGTCCAGGGAATTAACCTGTATGAGTTTTGTGGACTAGATCCTAGTAATTAGGGGAGGTGGTATTTCAGAATCTGTGCATCCTATTTGCATTCGGGAACCTTTTTAGAGTTTGCAATGTTACAAAAACTGGAGGAGAAGGGGAATAATGAAGATAGGTACAGTTCAGTTCAAGTCAGCACTCTTTCTTGGAGCTGCATTCCAGCAGGAGAAGCTGATATCAGACACTTTGTATGCAGTAGCACTTGAGCCAGGAGAATTGCTGAAGGGGTGGAAGCTAGAGAGAACAGGATTTACCAGGAGATCAAGTCCCATCCCTCACTGCCGTGGTCACAGCCATTTGGCCACACAACTCTTACCTGATCCAAGGCAGTGTCTCCCTGGGGGCAAAGGAATCAAAACCTGGCTACATCTTCTGATGTCTTTACAGTCTTCAGTTTTACCATGGCTTCTTGACATGTTACCTGCTGACTGCCTGAATGTAAAAGCACTTCTGGCATTATTAATGTTTTCTCAGCTAAAAATAATGACAAATGTGAAACAATTACATTTTTTTCATATAAAACAAAAAGTATTATGCTATCTGTATTTCCTAATAAAAATTGCTAAATGCTCCTGTTGTGTAATAATGTCAAAATAACAATGACACATGAAATAAATCCAATTACTAAAGACTAAGAGAATAAAATTCAAAGAAAGAAGAAAATGTAAGATTATAACATTTTATTGTGTGTACATACTGAATACAATTACCACATAAAATTCTCATCTAAATCATCATAAGCTGCTATGCCACATGTTCCAGTGTTAAGTGCCCAGGAACAGAAATTTAAGAGTTAGATGAATATTCAGTTTTCTTTTTTTTTCTGGAAATCTGCATGTTTCAAGATTCTTTTGTTAGCTTTCAAGAAAAAGGTAGATTTCATGTTATCTGAAAGGTGGGAGGAGATAGCATATTTTATCAAGCCAGAGGTACACGAGGCAAGTGGGGCTATTTGGTAGGTCTTTGACTCCTCCAAAGAACCATTTCAGACTCCCTTGTGCCGCTGTTTCAGACATAAGGCTCTGCTTTACCATTTACAATGCTGCCATCTTTTGACGTCCGTGGGCATTTATCTCATGATCCGTGGTAGTATTTTCCTTTAGCAACTTTTTGCACTTACATTTGCACTTGTATTTTTCTCGATGGGATTTATCTGACTAAACATACACACCTGCAATAACAGCACCATGTGAGAATTGCCTCAGGCTTCCTTGAAAATCACTGGAAGACAAAAGCACTTCTGGGGTGTGATTCACTTCTACTCAAAGTAGATAACCAATATATATCAGATGAACAGCACTGAAAATGCATTACTGTGCTTTGCCCGTGGCTATAATGATATCTGAAGAGCGACTAGCTCAGGTGTAGAGATCACTGTCAGACTGTAAGTGAGCACAGAAAGACAGCAAAAGGAGTATTGCCCCTCTCCCAGTGGGGGAAGTTTTTAGAGGTGATCCTGATATTTAATTCATTAACATGTATCCATGTAAAATGAGGCCACAGGGGCTACAGAAGAGAGATATGAGCTACATTTGACTTTGAATAAAAGTATTGGCATTTGGTCTAGAAGCCTGTCTCCATATTTGGCAGTAAAATTGTCTTAAAGATATTCTACCTCTGCCCAACTCTGCCTCTGGTAGCCTGTCCCTCAGAAAGCCAGAGGTAAGAGAAGTCTCACAGGTAGTTTGCCACACACAAACACAGCCACACACCTTCCTCCTCCCCCACCCCTCCAAAAGGGGTATCTTTTGCTGTAAATTTTATGAATTGTAAATTCACATTATACAGGAGCTAGACCTAAGAAGGATTTGCTTTTAATCCAAACAAAGAATTTTTATAATGATTGAAAATCTGCTGCAAATAATGTAAAATATTATTTTGTCTTAGTAAAGAACAAATGGAGTCAATAATTGCCATAACTTGGACAGTCTGCAGTTCTAAACATGACTTATTTTGAATTATATTTAACTAACTTCAGTAACACAATCTTTGCTAAAATAATGCTGATGTCTAAATACAAATTTGCACAAGTTGTGCAGAACCACACACTTGGGTGTCACAGATGTATCATTCTTGAACAGCAAGAGAACAACAAGAAAAATAGGTTACTGCCTACTTTCCAACTTCCAGTCATTGCTACTGTGTGCTAGAAACTACCTCCCCTTCAGATCTGATGCCCAGAATGCTTTTTCAGCTTATGTAAGTGTACTGCAGATTTAAACTTTTTACACCATTTTTTTTTTTTTTACAAACCTCCAATCATTAAACTCACAGCTTCTTAAAGAATTAGTTAATGAAACTAATTGGATAATTAATGCATCTGAGTAGCTGACAAATGTTCTCTAAGACTTGACAATTGCAAATGCTGTTTCTTATGAAGAGATTTCCGTACTCTAATAGGTAGTCTCGTCCAACATTTTGTTTTTTGCCAGGAAACATTTCCCAGCAAAGAGTGTCCTTATTTTTAGCCTATTGGAGCAACACTGAAAACTGCAAGGAACAGAGTCATGGAAGAAAGTAGTTCAAGAGGGACATGCTGCATTGTGGGGCAGCATTGACAAAACTGATCAATAAAACCAAAGCTGCCCTGTGATGCTTCTGGCCCTCAGCCTGTGAGCGATCTCATGCTGGAATCAATAGGGGCTATGCTTTCATCACAAAATCATTCATTTTGAGAAAGAAATTGCAGGGGTATTCACTTCATTCGAGACTCAGTTTATATTTTTTATGTTTCATGGGTGTAGAAAAAATGTATTTACCAATCAAAAATAAATCTGAGACCTTCTCTACTGTTGGGTTGTGGGAGGTACCACATAAGGGGGTTTCCTTTAAAAGCAAACCTTGCCAGGGTGCTTCTTCTCCTCTGATAAGATAGACTTTAAACCCATTAAATATCTACATGGTCTTCCAAGGAAAACACAGCTTACACAGCAGCAGATATCTTGTAAAGTGAAAGATTCAGAAGTGATCTAGGGAAAGTGATCAGGTGAAACACTGAGGAAGAAATTAGTTTTCAGCAGACAAGAATTACTGATTTCACTATTTAAAAAATGCATATAATCGGAAGTTTATTTAATGTGATATTTCTGTAGATCCCATAATTTTTTCTGTGTTTCCAGAAAATAACTGTGCAAGTGCAAATATGCATAAGTAAGGCAGATATAAGGAAATAAGCAAGAAGCAGTGAACCAGAAGAATGTGCATTTTATAAGTAAGACAAAAAGGTAGTATTTCAAACTGAAATTTTACAAAACTACAAAACATTACAATACTGATTGCATTTTCAAAATCTACACAGCACCATAAGACATTACTTGAAGTCTTTGCCTGAGACTGGTAAGTTTAACAAAATCAACACATATACTATACCTTTGTGCAGGTTTCCCTGATGCTTTTCTCCCATACAAGGTGCAGCAGTTCAGCAATAATGCATGCCTTGATTTTAATATATATGCAACATAATCACCTATCAACATAATTTACTCCAAGAAAAGATCTGCACAGTGCATCACCACTTTTTCTGAGAGTGGCCCTTGTCAGTGTCCTCAAGAACGAACAGGGCAAGCATAGAGAAGCTCTTTCTTAGTGCACCAGGACTTCTTAAGCCAGAACTGTATCTTGATGACTAATAAATACTCATGATTTGACTGATCCCTTTTTTAACCTGCTGACTCTCCAAGATAACCTTGATGTGCTGCTGTCCACAGCCTTCAGCCATCAGCGTACCATGGGTAAAAGCAGATACCAATGACCACAGATCAGAGCAAGAAAAGATGAAAGAGTCTCTGACTGCATTGGGTGCCCATCAGACAAGGCAGGCTGGTAATTGTATAAAATACTTCTTTCTTGGAGTCTCTTGGTGGTCTCTATGAGTTTTTTGGCCATCATACAGGGAAATCACAAAACACTTGGGATAAAGGGGCTGAACAGGACCACAATTAAAATCCACTGAGTATTGAGACTTCTCAGCTGTGCACAGATGCCTGACTCCCATAGGAAACTACACACTGACACAGTAGCTGGAAGAAAAGAATACATAGATGATGGAGAAGCCACTAGGATTTTAGAAGTGGTGACTTAGTGCTCTTAATATGCTGAAAATGTATTCACATCCTACCATTTTTACCACTTTTAAAGAAGATTTTGTGAACTATTAAATGTGACACCCATACCAGACAAAATAGACACTATTTTTTAAAATAACTTTAGTAGATATGTGGGAAATAACTATAACGATCTGCTATATGAATAAGACTCAATATGAAATTTTGTTTCACAATGGGCTTTTTTAATTAAAGCAGGTAACAAAGGGAAGTTGTCTCAATATGATATACTGAAATTTTCAGCAGGCAAGCACCTAGAGCAGTAAGCGCACCAGGAAAGCTGAAAAACAGGAATAATGGGTAGATTTCTTGTACCAGAAGTATTAATTAAAAGTAGAGAAGAGAAATAGCCTTAGTAGAAGAAGCCCTAGGGGATCCATTATTGACAGGATCAGTAGTATACACCATACTTATGTGTTACATTCCATCCATTGCTGCCCAGAGAAAGGCACAGACAATGCAGTGGCACGGTCTGTTGATGATACTGGGCTATTCAGTATGGTACAGCTGAGGGGTTTATTGACCATGAAGAAACACACAACAACATTATGGCACCAGGTAATAGCTGGCAAATTTAATACAGAAAGTGTAAAATGCTACACAGGGGAAAATGCAATCCCTGCTCTGCCAGCTGTGACAGGTCCCCAAGGGGCTGCTCACTCATAGTCCTGTGAAAATACTGGCTCAGTACTGAACCTGAACAGAAAATTAAGATATTAATTATGGAAAAAATAATAACCAAAGGGTAAAGTATAGCAGTACCACACCACCACTGCCACAGCGCATTTTGAGTTACGCTTCAGCTTGGTGAGCACTGTGGGTGCTCTGGGACTGGAGACAGCTACCAGGGGTTAGGTGGGACAGCAGGAACTCAGAACCTGCCAGAGAAGGGCAATGAAGCTGGGGAAGGGTCTGGAGCACAAGGCCTGTGTGCACAAGGCCTGTGAGGAGTAGCTGAGGGAGCTGGGGGTGTTTAGCCTGGAGAAAAGGGGGCTCAGTGGAGACCTTACCATTCCCTACAAACTCCCTAAAAGGAGACTGTAGCAAGGTCTCTTCTTGGTCTCTTTTTCCTGGGTTACAGGACAAGAAGAGATAATGTTAAGCTGTGCTAAGGAAGGTTTAGGTTGGACATTAAGAAGTTTTTCAGAGAAAGGGTAGTAGCGGCCCCGGCGCTGCCTCCCCACAACACCACGAGATGGCGCCGCGGGCCCGGGCAGCGCCGGGCGGAAGCGGCGGGGGAAGAAGCCGCGCTGGCCGCGCTCGGAACCGCCGGAACGGAGCGAGGGAGCGCTGGAGGCGGCTTTGTACGGCTCTCCTTGCCCGCCGGAGCCCCAGGCTGTCCGGGTGGGTGCGGGGACGGCAGTGCCCCCGCGCAGGCTGCGGCCCGGGCCTCCCGCCCGGGGAGGGGACCGGGCTGAGGGCGGTGGCAGCCGGGGCAGAACGGCGGCGGGAGCGGGAAAGTGAAGGCCTCAGGAGGGAGATGTGGGAGCCCGGGCGCCCGGCGGGACCGAGGTGCTTGTGGCACCAGGCGGTGGTTGTAGCGGTACAGGAGCGGGGCTTTGCCGCTCCGCCACACTTTGTCGGCCCGGGGCCTCAGGCGGCCATGAGCGAGCTCGGGCGAGAGCGGCGCTCTGTGCGCTGGGGCCGGGGGCAGCCGGGGCACAAGGCGTGTGCTCCTGCCAGCCCTTGGATGTTGTAATTGTGTGCCCTGTTTGCAGAGGCAGGAGCTGCTCATCGCTTCTGCGAGGCTTTCAGTCACTTGCCGGTGTCTGGAAACGACATCTGTGTGACCAGGACATTACTTATGCCTTCAAAAGCTGTACTGGAGAAGTTCGATCCTGTTCCTTGTATATGACTAAGTTGACCAGATATATATGAAACATTAGCTAACTGGGCTACTGATAATTGTACAGCTTTTAGCACTTTATTTCTTCCCTCTGATTTTTGACCAAAATAGCTTTTGGGTTTATGTCCTGGAGCTCAGAGAGTGAAGACCTTCTTTTGGGGAGCCACAGTGGATTACGCTGCCTTGGCTTCTGATAGGGCCAGAAGACCTGTAATACATCTGCTGAAAGCTTAAGAACATTATTTTGCTAATTTGTTTTGTGTCCATTCACAGGAGTTGCTGCTGTTTTAAGGACATTGATGTGAACATCATAGTGATAGGTGGTTCTTCATAGCACTCCTTGTTGGGATGAGAAGCAGCTGTGAATGTCCTAAGTGCTGGACAAGTCTTGTATTTGCAACCATTTGCAAACCAGAATGAAGTGTATAGTCTTGGGAATTTTTACCCCTTCTTTTGAAGAGAAATAACTTTTGCTGCCAACTGTCCCAGCAATCACAGGCTTGTGTTTCTGCGTGACTCTAACTAGGGCACTTTGGTATTAAAGTTAACGTCACAGCAATGCACAGTGTTAATCTGCAGTGCAGAATGTCAGACCACTTTTTAGACATTTCCCTCTTCTGGTGGTAATTCTGCATCAGAAGTATAAAATGAAATAGTGTTCATGGGAGGATGCACACTATTGATGTTGTTATATTCACATTTTTTTAGCTAGTATGTACTAAGGTGAGTTCAAAATTTACAGCACAAAATTATGTTTAATCCCTTAAACTGTGGAATTTACTGCCAGGGGATTATTTATTTGTAACACCTCTTACTCATGGGGGTTTTGGCTTTAAATGCCAAAACCAGTTTGGAGATGAAAAAACAAAAAAAATGTGAACTACCTCTTGCTGAAATCAGGAGAAATGTACCTGGAAAAATAATTCCTTCATGAATGTGTTAGTGTCACATTTTACTGAGTATCTTCTACTAACCATTGCCAGAAACTGGATATTGAGTTAGGGAAGCTCTGGCCTGACTGAAGACACTTTTCACATCAGGGACAAAAGCAGCAGTGGGCAGAGGGGCTGATCAGCTGTCTGTTGTTAGAGACATTTCCAATTCAAATATAGTTGGCATTTTCATGGAAGTTTTGTATAAATGTGTTTTGTTGAAATCTGCTGAATTTATTGAAATTCCACCTTCCTTTAATAACGTATGGTGGTTTTGCCGTAATACCGTGCAACTGTTGAGTTAATCTTGTGTTGATGGGTATTGTGAATAGAGGAGCTCTCACTGATCCTGCACTGGGCTTGGAGTTGTCCCTGTTTCCTCTGTGTGGCCACACTGTATCCAACACGCCACTAGACCCAGAGTGGTCCCAGAGTGGGATTAATTTACCAAGTTACAAACCCCAGTGTACTGAGGTTGTGTCTATGGTATGACAGACATTGTCTCAATTTCTGTTGACTCCAAGGGAATTCAATTCTGTCATTGCTTTGATCTTTGAAATTTATTTATTTTCACTAATGCTCACCTGCTTCAAGCTGGTAAGGGGGACAGACATGTTTAGATGAAAGGGTTCATCCCTGGTTCATTATCAGTGGAGAAATATTTCAGAACTGGGAAAAGGAAGCAGAAAAACAATTCCATCATTAATGATCAGTATAAGCAAACAGATCTCTTTCCCATTTTAAATTGTACATTTGCTGATGAGTTTCGTATGTTCAGTTGGTTCCATTTTTTTTTTTTTTTAAGTATAAATTATAGAAGTAGAACTGTTAGATTTATTTTTCTGCTGCTTGTCATGTTTCATATTTTATGTAGCTTGTTTTGGAAGAGTAATTCTACCGAAAATAAAACAAACTCATTTTTTAATTTAGTGTCCTTGCTTGCAGCATTTTTATGCTCTGCTTTATATTTGTAGTCTAATGTTTCATAAGTAATTTATGATAATAATTAAAGTTTTTGTGTTTGGCAAAACAGATTTTTCATATTTGGTAAATTAATATAGTTGGATAGTTTTGCCAGCGGTTTTCCCTCATTCCCTTTCAGAAAGCATATGTACATGTTGTGTGTTACTAATAAAGTATCAGACTTCATCAATTACTGCTTTAAAAATTATTTAAATTGAGATCAATCCTGATTTCTGTTTATTCTGAAGCTGTTTCAAAGAAATTTTTGTCATGTAGGAATTAGAGTGAATATGAGAATTAAACACACCTACTTTTCTGAAGTGGAAAATGAAAGAATTGGCTATCATGGGCTTAGTTTTTTTAATAATAACTAGTGAGAAAAAGAGGTTATGGCAACCTTGACAGTATCCAGATGTATCTGGGAAAGATATATATGGGAAAGAGACAACAAGTATAGGTGTACATCATGAGAGTGGAGATGAAAGTTTTGAAGAAGGCGGTGTTTGGAAATGAGATGTTTGAAATGCACAGAGGGATGACACAGCAATCTTTTATGTGTGCGTGGGTTTTGAATGTTACAAGTCACTGCAGTGTTTTGTAGTGATCTCAGTGCTGGGTTTCCTTCTTCCTCCAAGCAGGCAGGAGAGAATCCAGTGACTCGCATGCTTTAGTTCCCTAATGCCTGAAACTGCAGCCTTTGCTGGCATGAGTTGTTCCATCAACTGCAATGGACTGTTCTTACATATAGAGCTTCTTGCAGACAGATTGGTATTACCAGGGGTTTATGACTTTGAGCTTACAATGGGCTTTGGAATGGACAATCATTTGCTTTTGTGGTTGCTGCATGATTTGTATTTTGTTTGACCGTTCCATTCTCCTTTAATGCAGTATGTCTTAAGTGACAAAAAGTTGCTCTTTAGTCAGTATTCTTAAATATGAGGCAGAACACAACTGGTCTATGTACTGTATTCATATGCATTTTGAAAAACAGTGGCTTTTTCCTAGTATAAATCTACAACAGTTTTAAGTGCTGTCTTGGCTATGTTCCAGTGTTTTTGGGAATAGCATTTGGCCATATCTTAAGAGTAGCAATAGGTAGTTTAGTGTACCCTATTTCTGTTACCTTTCACTGGCACCTAAAATAAAGTTCAAGCTCAGGATGGGTGAGAATGTCAGGAGAAATACAATGAAGCAGCTAACCTATTAGTTAATGTATTACTAATAAAAAAAATGTCAGATAAAAAGAGATTATTTCTCAGTGATATGTGCTGGTAAACCACCCTGGAAATGTTTGTAATTATGAATCCTGCCTGGTGGTTATAGAGCTCTTGTTCTCCCTTTCTACCTCACAACCATTTTTTTCCTTTTTTATTTTTTTTCCTGTCCAGTTGCCCTTTTCTCTTATGCCTTTTCCTCACATTTAAAAAATGTGCTGCAATTTGAACTGACCTGTGTTTTCTTCATGGGAGGCAGGATCAGATTCTGGAGAAAAAAAAGAGAAGCAAAGAGAAAGGGACTCTATGTGGTCAAAAGTGCACCACAGGTTAAACAGAAACCTCACTGCATGAGTGGAATCAGAATGGGTTTAATTATTTTACAGCAATTGCTTATTTTATGCAAGTTCCAATTTTATACAAGTTAGCAGACACAGCTAAAAACCAAGAACAATTTATTTCCTTTTAAGTTTATGGTATTTGTTTGGCGTTAATTTGGACAGTAAAGGTTGAGGAAGCATGAAGGAAGAGAAGAGCAGTGGGAGAAGTATTCAGTTCCAGCATTTCAGGCTTCATTTTATAGAAGGCTCCTTTTTTTATTTTCTTACAGTAGTGGGGAATTTTAAGGAATGGGATTTTTACTGCTGCTAATCAAAATCTATCAGTAAG